>NW_015090922.1:24037658-24163582 GCF_001431845.1 Calidris pugnax
GTGTACTTTCTTATAAGGTAACACATTTTCAATACTAGAATATTTTCTTTTTACAGGTTCTCACACAATAATGCTTCCTTTGTAATTACTTTGCATTTTTCCTGTTGCTCTTTTTTTTTTTTTTTTTGGGGGGGGGCGGGGAGGTGGGAAGGGGGAGTGGGGAGAATTAGTTCAGGCAATAAAATCCTATTTTACAAATTTTCTTGAGTTACTACTGCAAGAATCTGTTTAAATCAGTCCTCTGAGTCTCCCACTACACACATATTCAAAGTCATCTTAAACTATTTATAGTTCAGAGATGTAATCTTTGAATAACGTTTCACTGGCACTCCGTCAGGAGCCAAGTATCAATACATGAAAGGCAGCATTATCAGAGACAACTCAAGATTTCTCACCAATTCTGAACAAGTTCAGCTGGATAGCAGCAGCAGAGCAGATGGCTCTTCCAGGCGCCATCCTCACTGGGTATTTCAAGACACAACATCCTTGGCAATAGGTAGCCCTGGCACTTTGCCACTGTGCTTACCCCCATGGCATGCCTCCATCTGCTGATGCCAGGGCAGAAGGTACACTCTACTGAGACAGCACACCACCACTGCCTGCAGGAGGGAGGAGGCAAGGGAGCAGCCTCTGCTCTCACATGGAGCCTACAGCCCAATGGCAGCTCCCGCTCCTTCCAGAACTGAGGGGCCACAGCCACATACTGAGGAGACAGCACAGGGTCAACCGCACATGCAAGAACCATCACCACAGCTACCCAGTACAGGCCAAAGGAGCTTTCTGGATCTCAGTTCTTGGAGGTAGGGAAGTAACAACATCCTCCTCCTAACCAGTCTCTCACCTTGGCCAAATACCTGCTTCGCCTGTGTCAAAAGTTGGCACCGAACATTGCTCTTTTCTCACTGTTCATTGTGCAATCACGTTTCACCACTCGATACCAAAGTCGTTCTTCTAGAAATACAACAATTCCACCCAACCTTCTAACGGTTGCAGTAGAACAATTTAAGGACTACATGGAGGGACACTCAAGTTCAACATTTTAGCAAAGAAACACTGCATACACATTCAGAAAAAAATTGTGAGATGCAGAAGAGAATTTTATAAGCTTTTCCTATGCCGATTTCTGCCTCCGTGCTAGGCCTCTTGCAATGCAGATTTGGATGACCTTGCCTGTGAGGAAGCTTTGTTAGGTACTCTAATCATGAATACAGAATCTGCACTGACACTGAATGGTAGGTCTCCACAGCACTAAACGCTGTTCCACAACAGTATAAAAAGCTTGAGAACATGTGCTTTATTTTGAACTTCTGGTAATCTTTGAAACACTTTTATACTCAAATTTACGTAACTGCATCAATGCTCTAAGAATAGAGAAAAACAGCAGTTATTTTTAGAAACTGCCTAGCAGGATTCTTCACATCAAAACAATTTATTCATTTCCAGGATTAGATACCAGGTGACGTTACAGAATAAAACTGTTATTTTTAGGACTGTCTGATCTTTTATTTATTTGAAGAGGCATAAAGAGGAGGCCTTTGAAGAAAAATAAAAGTGGGATAGAGGAATTAGTGAGTCACAACAGAGATGGAACATCTCAGTGTTCCTTTATGCTGCAATTCTGCAGAGCAGAGGTGCTCTTCGGGCATATGCTGGAATGAAAAAAACCAAGTACAATCACAACTATCACCAGACTATTTCAGAAGGCAATGAAAGGATAATATGGAATTATTAAACTCCAAAGATATCATACGTTATCATGCCTTATGTGCAAAATTTATGGAACTTAAATTTAAATAAAAGATTAAATAATTTATTTTATAATAATTTCCAATCTGCCAAAATTACCCTTATCTTTTTTATCTACCAGCAGTTAAATACCACCCATCAAAATAAAGTGTGCATACATATTGAAAACTAAAAGGTGTCACAGTTTATCCTTTTAGATACTGTTTTGAATAAGCAAGAGTCCTAATTAGAGATAGAAATATAAAGGTTTTAAATTATTAATAAGTTTAGTTATTGCTTAAGTGGATAAAGTGTGGGGGACAGAGCAATTATATCTAACTCCATAAAATTAAATGTAATCACAGATTATATTCCAGGTTTATACATAAAAACAATTTTAAAAAATAATCAGAAAAGCAATAGAAGAATTTCAGAAAAGGAAATATGAAAAAAAATTTGGTTTAGTCTGTTTGTTTATTAAAGATAGTTCCTGAACAACAAGAAAATTTCAGAACATCAAATCTGGTTGTCATGAAGCACTGAGAAACAATGTTATTTAGTATTGCTATCAGTAATAAAGACAAAGACATGGGTGCTATTTGCTGTCTACTAGCTCTGCTTCTTTAGGAATACTGGACGGACAGGGCAAAAAGCAGACACTGCAGAAAGAAGAATAACGATCTGTTTTGCTTAAGGCACTGGTCTGCAGCTTCAGAAATGAACCCTATTCTTCCTGTGTTTTGGGACACAAAGACACATCATGCAAGCGCGCAAGCAGATCAAATGCATTTTTCTTTAACTTGCAACTTCACGCTTCTTTATTGCAGTTCATATATAATGTTAGTCTGGTTGAAAAGAGACAGAGTTTTAGTGTGTTCTTAACCATTAAAGTTCATTACTGAAGTGCTTGATCATCGTATAAATCTGCAATTACACTGCAATTACACTTTTTTTAAAGGAATGTTGCTATATTTTATAAGAGCTTCCAGTGTCTGGTTCTTATCTTTATAAATAAGAATAAAATAGAATAAAAAAAAAAAAAAAACACATTTTTTTTTTGCCAACCAAGAAAACTCATCTGGGAATGAATGAATAGCATTTTCTTTGTCATGGAAATGAAGCTACCCAATACGCTGCATTAAACAAACTATTCCAAAATCGACATTATCATTTAGCAATCTTCAGGCTGAAGATAGGAATGAATCATATGACACTGCCCTACTGAAAAGAAACCTAGGGTATATTTTATTAGAGCAAATCATTATGGCTTTGATTCACCCACGTAATAACTCCTCTGAGACATGCCATTTTCAGTGTCAGTCTCACCATTTGGATTTATTAGTTAACTGAGAGAGGCACATACTGAGCTTTCATTACTTCTCCGCTTCCACTCTAGGATTCCGTTAGTCAGGAAAACAACCATAAATGAAGTTCTATATTACTGTGACAGTACACCTGAGATTCAATACCCAGATCAGTAGACTTGAAGGACTGGACAGTAATCTTAACATACCCTGTCCTGGGGAATTTTCTGTGGTTACAGAAAAAAAACAGCAATAAAGAAACCAACGCATTTCATTCAAAGTGTTTTTAAGTCAGTAAAGACAACAATAAGTTCTCAAAAAACACTATTGCTTTCACACCTAGTAAGTGAAATCAGACTTGAACAATACTGAAAAGAAAATGCAAGAGCCTTACGTCCAAAGTTCATCTCAACAATATTCTTATGAGTAATATATCTCATCACAATACCCTTCAAAAATCTGTACTATCAAGTAACACTTACTGATTCAGCAACATTTGTTATTGTTTTATTATAAACTGGAAACCTACCTTCTTTGTTCTTCTCCGTGTTCACCCGAAGGCACTGTCAAACATTCATCCATGTGACCATGCAATAACCTCAGAACATCCCCTCCTATCAGATATCCTTGAATAAAGGGAGAAAATCAAGTGCATTTGTCTGAAGGCAGCAACATGTAAACCTATAGTTCAGACTGTAATAAATACTATCAGGTTTTTGGTTTGCTTTTTTTTTTTCTGTTGGTATTTTACGTTACTTTAAAAAGAG
Organism: Calidris pugnax; assembly: GCF_001431845.1. NCBI lineage: Eukaryota > Metazoa > Chordata > Aves > Charadriiformes > Scolopacidae > Calidris > Calidris pugnax. The sequence goes on from NW_015090922.1 coordinate 24,041,455, forward strand.
AGTCATAAAAAGAAGATACCTCATACCCTGGGGAGCCAGCTGAACATTGCCAAGCGAGAAAACTCCAAGTCAGCAAGTAGGAAAGGGTGGACCAGGAGAAAGAGAGTCACAGACTGGGGATTCTACAGACTTAGGGCAACTCAGAAAAAGACTGATCCAACAGAAACAAAGCAGCAAGTATTTCCTTCCCAGATTACAACAGAGAAAGTTGGAGGCCCTTCTCTTCCGTTTTACCTACTCACTTCTGGGTTTGATCTAAGTTAAGGATTCCAGTTTATATACTAATAAAAGAGAGATTTATTTATTTATTTATTTAACTTTAAAATCATTTCTGGTGTCTTTGGAAGTTTTCTGTGAGAAAAAACTTCTGGGAAGATCCACTGAAAGCTCTGCTTGACTTAAGATTCCCAACCTACAAACAGGATTTATTTGGAATTCAAAGGAAAACTCCTGCATTGCCTACACTATGATGTACATGCAGGTCCAAAGCCAAACATTTGGCTCTGCAGTGTACAGCTACAGGTAAGCGTGTTCACAAAGCAAGGTACAGAGCACACATGTAGCACTGCAATCCTTGAAGAACCAGGACATTGCAGCCAGAAAGCTAAAATTAAGGTCATAAATCTAATCAGTAAAGATATTGACAAAGTAGTCGCTTTTTCATCATCCTCTTTGCATCAGAGATGTGACATTAAAAAGAAATTTAATTTTATGTTATCCTACAAATATTGTATTATAATCTAGTAACTGAACATAGTAGATAGCGCAATTCAATGGTCTTTTTTAAGTCTGACAAGCTAAACAAGTGTTTACATTTTGTTTCCTAAGCAAATATGCCGAGAAATGCACAGCTGCTAAAATCATGTTACATAATTTTTCACATTATTTCCTTTGGGAAGAACACAACTATACCCTATCATTGTGGACTTCTGCTTCCCAAACAGGGTCTTACTAGTGAGGTTCATCAACCAGAGAGATGTGAAGCAGGAAAAAAATCAGAGTCTCAGCTAATAAACTATACTGAGATTATTAACATGAATTCCACATCAGTGTTGCCAGCAGTTGGAAGACAAAGAGAATGGAGTTTACAGGAAGAGGGAAGAGGTTGGAAAGGAGAGATTTTTATCCTCTCATGAACAGAAAGGTTTTCTCCATAAAGTTTAGGACGCTGTTAAGTAATGCACTAGCATTTTTTTAGTAACATATTGCTCTAAAAACCATGTCAGAGAATCTGAATATGCAGAATGATTCTCACAGTCTAAAATCACAGTGCGTATCCAGAAAGGAGGTGTTGGCAATGCTGTCCCTGAAATCCGAATGAGCAAAGCTGCAAAAGAGCATTCCACAACTCTTTTTTAAAATATGCCAGATAAAAAGAACTGATGTGAAATTTCAGTGTATTGCCTTTTCAAAAAATAGTACCCAAAAATTAGGGAGTAAGAAAGGACCTGCAGCTTTAACTTTCTTAAGGTCCTTTAACAATACCTACTAAAAATAATTATTCTGTAGGAAACTAGAAATCATTAGGCTTTACATTGTGGCAGACTTTTTCAGAAAAGACATCTGTTGTTTTTCTTCTCTGTGGAACCAGCATGCCATAAATTCAGGGATCCCAGTTCTTTCATGGAAGAAGTTGCACTAAAAAAACTCCTTAATTCCTAAATAAAATAAAGACATTTCAAAGTTATTCTAGCCTGTCTCTTTCTGTCTTTCCTCTCCTTTTGTTTTTCTTCCCAATCATATGCTTTCCACAAAACCATTCCCAGTCTTGACTCCTAGGATGTCACATCCTTCTTCCAGTTCTCTTGCCTATTTTTTACTGTCTCAGGAACATATAACCATGACTGCACACATCAGAATAATCTGAGAGAATATTTTCAATTTGGACCAAAAGCCTTTTTTAAAAAAAAAAAAACAACTATGAAGTTATCATATCTTTAGCAAAAAGATATTTGAATGAGCTGTTCAGTGTCTAGAAAAAATTATGCAGAAAACTATTAGTGTAACTTCCAGTATAACTTTCCATCTGTTTTCAGATTTTATTTATTTATTGGATCCAACGTTTACTCAAGAGAAAACCCACTCCCACACTTGGCAGAATAATTTGATTTTTCACATATTTGATTTACATTTAGTCTTTCAATAATTAAAGTTGAGTCAATCTTACCTTGGGCAGCTTCACTTCCTGAACTGATTGGTGCTACACTCCAGAGGGTTTGCTGGAAGGCTGCATCAACATGTAAGCTTCCATTGCCATAAGAGAGATGCTAAAACCAGGAAAGAGAGAGGGTTTTATTTGTGATTAATTAAAAATCTCATTACAGTATAGAATAACAATATCAAACATTCTCTTGGTTTTTTCATACATAAATTGTTCCTATTGACTACATAAGTAAAGTAAGACCTGGGTACTCTTCAAGAGACATTAGAAATAAAGCTAGAGAGCTAAAGAAATAGCAGCATATTTGCCTCAGAGACATACATAAATGGCACAGAATGGTCAGCTGTTTGGGGTCTTAGATCATAGCAAACACTCTGAAGAACTGTTTATTAAATACTGCGGTGGTCTACACTGGCATCCTTCCTTCTGTACCCAATGGGATTTTTCACAAAATTTGAATATTGGGAACTGACATTAATCTGTATTTCAAGGGCAACTCCCCACTTAATTACTTCTTGTAGGCCACTAGCTTCCTAAAACTGACATCAGATCAAAAAAATCAAGTTATCAAGTAATTGATTTTGTAAGGCATTTCAGGGAGTTCCCAAAATATATTCTTGAACCAAGTATTCATGATCCAAGCAAATCTGAAACGATCTTTCCCCGAAAGGCTCACTTCCTGCCTAAGCATTCAATGGATCCCCTTCTTTTACTGTGTTACTCCTTGTCTTCTGCCAATGTCGCAGGTCTTTGCGGTGCATGCTACAGTTGCTTTCTCATCTCAGAATTCTTCACGTGTGTGTGTGTGCATGTGTGTGTTCCAAATAGTTCAATGACATTATTGTCTCAGAAACTTTCACCTCAAGGCAGATTATGTATCGACTCCATGCAAAACCCTTTGTCCCACACTGTCAGTCAGTTCCATTGATACACTCTTAGTACCAAACAACATAATCTTATATATGATTATGAAACTAGTTGTTCTATAAATAAGCAGCTGCTTTGAAGTATACTGCTTATCCTATCAAGAAATAATTTTTCAAGTGATATTTAGACACTTTTATCAAAACTTTATTTTAAACTACTGGACAGTAATGGTGTTTATCTACTAGTAATGGTCTCTGCTTCTGTACATTATGACCAACATTAGCACCTTCTGGATAAAATTATTAGCCATGCTAAAGACAAAAATGGCAACGCATGTCAGAAGGGGATAGATTCCCAATGACATGTGCAGAATTCTTCTGTCTACCTGCCTGCACTTCTTCTAGATGTACAGCAGTACAAGCAATAGCACATCAGCTCAGCTGTTATGGGAGCCTTACTGCAGCTACGTAACTTCGTCAATGGCAGACCAGGCTGAATGATTACAATCTCCAGTACACCTCCAGTCCCATCTCTGCCCTGTGGGCCTTAATTTTGTTAGGTTTCCTCTGAGATCAGTACACAGATATCAGTTAGGGGCAATAAGCAATTCAACCAGAACAGCGATGCAGGAATATTACTTTTGAGGGAAACACATCATTCAGGGTAGGCAAAAAGGAAGAGGTTAACTGTCAGTTAGATCTGCCATCAACAAAGCACTTCTTGTAACTGTGTGCTTTGTACACATTAATGAACTTATTTTCACACACAATGGTAGCAACTGAATTAATGTTCCATTTTATAGACAGGATACTGAATAAAAATAGATTGCTGACATCTCTCTTCAGAGCACCTCTTGTTTTGATCCATTTGACTCCAGTTGCAGCTCTGATTACAACCAGATGTCTCAAGCTGAGTCACCAGAGAATTATGCCTTTAAAAACTATAGTTTAAATGACCTAATACAACACATGACCACCACAGCAGAGAAATAGAAAGTGTATCTCTGGAATTCTCTTCTTTCCTTCGCTTCCATAGATTGCTTGCTGTATCCTTCAATTCACATTTTAAGGCAAGGGTCCTGACATTTACAATTCCATAAACTATGGTGTTCAACCCCAGAATCACCCATAGCAAACAATAAAATGAAGTTTTGACCGTGCAGAGAAAGTACCCTGCCAATGGATATTCAAGGATTCAATTACATCAAATGTATAGAAAAAATCCCAACAGATCAGAGATGCCAGTCTCAATCCTGGCATTGCATAACTTTTCAGTGCCATACTTTACAATCTCAATGTTGTTTTAAAGCAATCTGCTGCCAGTCTGTAACTTATTTGGAGCTTATCTGCTTGGGTTTGTACTTTCAGCACAATAAAACTATCAAAATGAAACAAATTTCATAACACAGTGTCCAGGATGTGGACACGATATTGAATAGCCTCCATAACTACTACACAGATCTCTGCTAGCAGTCCATCTGGCAGAAGTAGCAAGTTGCCGTCATCAGTGAGGACCACATGCATAGCACATGTATGCAGTAACAATATTTGCAAAGCAGAAACATGTTGGGTTCAGGAATCCCGCTGTCTATTCTAAACCTGGTATGGGTCTTCCCAATTACAGGTCCCTCAGCCTTTTGTCTCACCCAAATAACACCTTTACTGCACCAGCCTCCAGACCCAACCAAAAATCTAGATTTTTCTTCCCTACTAATAACCTGCCATAGGCTTTTAATCACTTTTCAGAATTAAATTATGGTATTTTATGAATACCTATTAACACTACAGTCTACAGACAGCTTCTCAAGGATAAATTCCAAGACTAAAATCTCCCAGAATTCTACAGGTTTCCTAAGTGAACTTACCATCATGTTATAAACTCTGTATTGCTCTGCAGAAAAGTAACACAATCACATCTCTGTTCCTAGTTCTTCAAGAACAGTGCATCATAAACTCTCCAGTGAGCTTGAAATCAGATGGTAATTTCCACAAGAACTCTTCAGCAGTGATTGCAGCAGCATAGCTGCATTTACAATAGTTCTAAATAGCTAGATGATGTATTTTAAATTTCACAGTCAGTCTGCATCAAAGTTTCTGTTCTCCAAAACATGCATGTGTGCAAAGATTAAAAAAATAAAGGAAAACTTTTGCTTCAGGCTTCCTCTTGGCTGAAGGTTGTCAAAACTGACATCTTCTCTAGCTGTATCTATTTCTACCTGCACTTTATGTTACAATGTCTCTGCCTTCAATCTCGGACTGTTCCAAATGGAGAGAATAGCAATAGAAAAATAATAATTAAAGTTTATTTTCTGGTACATTTTGAGAAGCGCGTACAAGGCAGAGCACTTCCCAGAATGTTTAAGTACCGCACACAAGGGTGTCAGCCACACCGCTTCAAAAGTTAGTACCAGGTGATGCAGAGATTGAGTCTACAGACAAGATCCAATTCAACCTATTTCTCATCTGTACACAGAGACTCTGATAACTGCTATTTCCCCTTTCTCTTTGTCTTAAAATTACTACAATGAGCAGGACAGTGAAGGAGTTTCAAACCGTTTAGGCATCTATCCCTCAATGACCCAAGAACCTCTGAAATGTCCAAGTCTTGAACAGACACCATTCCCACAACAGGTACACAAGTGAAAATGCACACATCAGAGTAAGGGGAAGCACTTTATACGCTTCTCTATTTTTCCTTAGTCAGTCTAAGAACAGGCAAAGCAAAACTGGAAGATGTCCACACTTGGGAAAAGTAAAAAATTACATACCTCTATTTATAACTTAAAAAAAACAAAAAACAAAAAACACCAAAAAAAACCCACCCCCCAAAAATTGAAAACTACTGAACCCAAACCCAAGCAAACTACACACACTCCCTTCCCCCTTTTTCTTTTTTTGAATTAGGAAGGAAAAAATATTTCTCATCAAAAAAATGACAAATTAGCAAGCTTCAGCAAAAGCCAAAGGTTAAAGTAGATGGACTCTAGATGTCTCTAGAACCAAAAGAATTTATCTTCCTACTTATTAGGTGTCATTTTTATTAAAATTTATTACCTGAGTCAGTGAAAAAGCATTCTGTAACACAGAGTATTACACTGACACTGTCAAAATAAATGAAAGTATTCAGTCACAGGAAGAGAGATATTGGAAAGAACTAGAAGTAATAACTGCATCTGTGTAAAGTTCTTATATCATTGGGGTTTTGTGGTTACATCTAAAAGTGGCAATACATTTATATTCATTGCAACGTGTATGTATACTCTGAATAAGTTTAAATGAATATGCGTGAAGTTACACTACAGTACAAAAAATCATTACCTAAGTTTTGACCCAAAGTAGGCAAAGCTCAGGAAATTTCAGGTGGATTTAAAGCTGCACAAAATCTTGGTTTCTTTCCATTTCTCTGAAGTGGTTTAACCAGTTAGCCAGCGAATCCACAAGCAAAGAGAACTTCCATTGATAAGGAAAGAAAATTGCCAGTACTATACTAACTGCTCCAGGCCTCTGCACTCTCTGCTCTTCGAATCTTTATCCCAGTCTTATCGCTCTCACCTAGCCAATCCAGCTTCCCAACCCAGTTACAGCCTACTTTAGCACTCAGAATTAGGACCTCCTCCTGCTTTAAAAGGTTCTGCTCAGACATACAAAGCCTCAGAATAGCCTTTTGGGTTTTTTCTTGCTCAACCTCCTCCTTCTCATGTCAGCCAGCATTAAACTTCTTTCCAGAAAATCACTACAACTCCTGCCCTTCAATTCTGTTATTTCTTAGCCCCAGACTTTCCCCTCTCTGGATCTTTGTCCAGGGGTTTGGTTCTCCCCAGCCAGCCCATTCCTTCTCTATAGAACTCTCTTGCCATCTTTCATTCCCAGTCCCACTCCATTGGTTTTTCTATCTGTTTTTCCTGCCAAAAGAGCAGAGGTTTTCTGCCCCAAATTTCTGACACAACTTTAACCAGCAGGTGCCCACTCATCCCTTGTCACCAGCTTCTTGTCCCAGATGACTTGTTAGTCCCTTACTGCCTGCCTGCCTTCAGCTGCCAATCTTTTCAGCCAGTCATCAAGTCCCACTCAGTTTCCCTCCTTCCCATCTCAGTCCCAGGCTCCTGTCCCTGCTACATCACCTGCCTTTTGTTCCTTCCACTTTCTCATAGCTTCCTCCTCCACATATCTTAAATGAGAGCAGATCACCAGCAGCACATAAAGCACTGAGTTCTCAGCTGTCAGTACAGTGCCTGACTTCATCCCTGCCTTGAGCCACCCATTACAAGGAATATCTGGTTTCACCAGGGCTGGGGTGTATTTAATTATTCACTATAGAGGGAGTTTAAACAGTTCATTAACATACAAGAGGTGCAAGAAGTCTACCTTCTGCAAAATAGACAAAGTCATATTTTAGCTACTAAAAGAAAATTTTAAACATCTTCCCTGGGCACAACAAGCTGCGTTATATCAGGAGAATGCTTTTTTATTAAGTTTAAGCAAAGAGAGGCTTTTACCTTTTTTTTTTATTTATTTCTTTTTTATTTTAAAGTTAGCGAAAAGTACACCTGTGATATCAGGAAAGGAACACTCCTTCTAATTTCCTGTGTCTGTTACAAAGCATGGGATGCTCAACATTTTCAAGAAAATGGTATGAAATTTCTTAATGATGTGAAATTATTTTTTTCCTTCCCTGTCTTCATGCTCAGTGACATCTGACCTCTTCTGGATGAACTAGAAAAAAAATTATCCCAGACCAATAAAAAACCAAGCTATTTCTAATAAGTAATGTTTCACACTACACAAACTTGATTATAAGCACTTTGAAGCAGGATTTTAGAAGGCAGAGCAGCTTGACAACCTTAATTATTGGGAAGATGTACCAGCTTCCACAATAACACTTCAAATTATAAAATTTGAAGACTCTGTGGGAACTGCATTATGATCAGTGTAACAGAGCAGCTCAACACTACCTTGTTCCATTAATTTCAGATTTATTTATGCAGATTTACATTATTTTTAAGAAATAGGTTTTTTTACTCTTTTTCAACAACAAAATAAATGATGGAATTGTGAGCTTACACAGAAGAAAGTTAAGTCCAACAACTGACTTTTGTACTCTCAGGAAAAAAAAAAAAAAAAAGGGGGGGGGAGAATAAAATCTTAGAAGAAAAAAAAAAAACAACACCAAAAAAAAACCAAAACCCAAGACCATGCTGCTATGTTCCCTGGAACTCTTGCACGAACAAATGCTACCAATATTTAGAAGCTGTCATGAGCATTTGATAATAAATAAGAGAATTAAAACTAAGAAACTAAAAGCTGAAAATAAACAATGTATTTGATGCAAGAAGATGCAGAGGGACTGCCTTTCCAGTACTCAGGAACCTGTCCTGTTGTTCAGGACAAATGACAGGTATCAGCTTCACCTTTAAAATATTTTTATATTATTTGGACGATATTATTTTTGAAAGGGAACTCCGTCATCAGTTAACCATGATAAAAATCTTGCAGGAAAAGCTTACACTTCAAAGGAAAGTTTCTAATTACTTTCCTATTAGTTTCCAGTAAAAGGTCATTTAAGTCAGAGGCAAACATCAATGATTGTTCACAGATTTGCATAATACATCTGCAGCACAGCATTAGTCAGAACAGCAACTACATGTACATCACAGTGCAGTATACTGATATCTCTGCACTGTAGATTCCAAGTTGGGATTTTTTTTTTCCTCTTTTTATGACTTCTGAGCTTGAATAACACTGACCTGATTGATACTAGTTTTCACTTTTATCTTCATTACGCATTTTGTATTTCAACTTCATGTCTAAGGATTTTTTTTTTGTGGAATTACATTTAAAACACTAAGTTACCCAGAGGCTTCATGAATTTGAAAGGAATTAAAATTAATTGAATTTCTAAACTATTGAAAATTGGTAATTTTGAAAGCAATCATGGCATATAACTAACAACAGGAGAAGGTAAACCACAGCGCAGGGGTACCTGCTAATGTGTACAAGATGGGGAAACATACTGGAAATATTGCATCTTGTTCATTGCCCTGCACTGCCTCAAAACAGGAGACAGTGGCTTGAACTTCAAGGGTGGCAATATTTACAGACGAACATCTTTTCATGTTATGCTAAGAGGGTTCAGCAGAGCCAAGTCTCCGCTCTGAAGGATCTGGCAACAGTGCAGTTTGTACGTTATGTAACACCACAAGCAGGTACAGAAGCGTTTTCCTCAGAAATACTACACAGAAAAATACGCATCCAAAAATCCCATTGTATAGGTAGGGATAATGAGAGTCAGAGCAGCTGAATGACTTGCCCGAAGATGCTGCAGTGTGTCAACAAAGCCAAAATCCACATCTGTGGACCTTTAGTTTACTATTTTACTCCTAATCTTCCTATCAGTTTAACATTTGTTCACTGCAACTAAATAGATGACTTCAGGGCAAAAAATATAAAGTTAGTTGTCCTAAAATCTTTATTTGATGGAAAGCAGGGAAGGGGAACTATAGGAAAGTCCTGATATTTTTTTAATACTTTAACAGCAGTTGCCAACCAAATTAGGTCTAAACACTAATCTACTGACTACACCAGGATCATAAAGTCACAAAGTCAATTGAGAAAAAAATTAAGTAATTAAGCTGCACTCAGACAACAGAGCCTCAGTTGCTCAGACTGAGAGGGGACCTCACCGATGCTTATAAATACTTAAAGGATGGGTGTCAAGAGGATGGGGTAAGGGTCTTCCTCAGGGGTGCCTGGTGACAGGACATGGGGCAATGGATACAAGCTGGAACACGGGAAGTTCCATCTGAACACATGGAAAAACTTCTTTACTTCAAGGGTGCCAGAGGGTTCTGGGTTGAGCAATACAGGACTAACTTTTCTTTTCATGCTGGGGAAAACTGCACTTTTAGAAGACTCTGGTGTCTGAATTCATGCAAATATTTACTTTATAGCCAGCCAGGCTCTGTGGGATTCAAGGACTCGGTGTTTTCAAGCCTTGCCAGGTGCAGGGACGAGGAGGAGCAAGGCCTGGACACTTGATCCACGCTGGCCAACAGGATTATTTCATACCATGAACGTCACATTCAATATAAATTAGAAAAGTTTGCTGCATAGCTCTGTCTCCCTTGATGGCAGCAGTCCAGAGAGCTCCTTGCCCATATGCTGGACCCCTGAGGCCTTCCTTTCCTCTTAATTTGGAGATAATTAGCAAGTTGCTTTAAAAACACCTATAAAAAGGTGACCTTTTAACCCTATTCCTAACAGCATATAAATAGGGAACTTTTGATAGAAAACTTAGCTTTTCCTAAGGTTTTAACTCGAAGTACACAATGTACATAAACCTAACTCTCAGCATCCTGCTGATCATCTCTCTCTATCTATCTGAGTAACTCCTCAACCTTAGGAAAAACATTCTTCAACTGGATTCAATAGAGCCTATTTGGTCTCACTACCCAAATGGATTTATAAAAAAAAATATATTCACTTACCAGTCACTGGCTAATGCAGACTTTATCATCTGCTTGAATTTTCATACAAGTATCATTGCTTTATTTTTAGTGTTAATATAACTACTGAGTAGGTAGCAAAAACACAAATATTTTTAATTGTGAAGCTACTTAGTTCACCAGCTCTTAATTTAGTCTGAAAATACCTCTGTTCATAAAAATGTGAGGGTGAGTACATATAAGAGCAAAATTAATTTGATGAATTCTTGCTCCTTCTTACTATCAAACCAGAGCTGAATAACCAGTATAATGTACTGTTCATGATAGGTATAATAACTATTCATTAAAATCTAGCTCTAAACCATTTAAAGACTATAATACAGAGATTAAAATATCAAGAGCATAGATTTGTGTCATTTCTCTCTACACTGAAAATATAATTTATTTTTAGTATATTGATATTTTGCATGGAAGACGCAGTGTACCAATGAACAACAAATGTTGAGGAAAATCGGTCTTTGCAGGCAGCATCATGTCTCTTGCTGTATGAAAGTATGTATGACAGCCTTGAGAATCAACAGTTGAAGCACAAACCCTAAATAATATAAAAGACTAATTTACTTGTTATAGGGTGGAAAGTATGAGTTCAGGCATATACCCACACAGAGACACAATTTGGAGCAAAATTCAGCTTCAGCAACTTAATTCAGCAATTTGATGAATTTGAAAAAAATTCAATGTCTCTAAATAAAACCTTTTCATAAATTAGGTTTCTCATTAATTTTGTCCACAAAAACTTGCTTTTCAAGTTGCAATTCTCAAAGTAGTTATTAAAATTAATTTTAAAATTCAAAAGATGAAAGGAAAGTCATCAGAATACATACTTATGAAAAATAACTCATCAAATAAGTTACTGAGCTTCTAATTAGAAGTGACAATTGTATTATAATAATTATCCATTTCCAAAAGAAGGGAGAACATTTTCAAATTTATCAAAAAGAAAAAAAAATATCTTGAAGTCTTATTAAGCTCTTCACTTCTTTTTCTAAATACTGTAAAAAAACTTTCATAAATAAAATTTCATAGCATTAAAAAAAAATTTAATACTGCAGAAAAACATTAATGTTAATTGCAGATCTGAGATGGTCCTCTTGACAAAGCTAAAAACACTTTCTCTTTAAAGATCCTATTTTTAGCTGTAGCTGCATTTGCCAAATCACTGGGGCTGATTTTAAAGAAGCTTCCCACAGACTGATTTTCTTATTTTCATCATTTTTTCCCCCAGATAGAATAGTTCAGGTGCTTGCAACACCAAGAACACAAAAAGAATTTGATCTTAAAGTGTTGAAAAGTTTCATCATAGAACAAATGGGAGATACTTTGATAAGGAAGAAAGTTATTTAAACCACTGATAAAAAGCAGCTACCACAAATTTTTTAAATAATTAAATTATATTAAGTATTTTAATTATAGTTAATTATAACATGTCAGTAGCTGTATGTATTACACTGCAAGTAATCCTTAAGAAAATATGGACATTTTAAAGCCCACAGAATGCTATGTGCCTAAGTGAAACATTCCAAAATTTTGTCACAAATTTTTAATTCATATATGATAGTGCTGTTAACCTCTAAACACACACAGGAACTCTAAACAACTACGCAATTTGGACAGATTTCTTTTTTCTTTATTTTCATTTTTTTGTCGTCTTTACTAAATTTTTCAACTTCTAGCCTATTATTGAAATGAACACAAATTAGATTAGTTGCATATCAATGTCACACTTTCAGAGCTTCCGTGTCTTGGTTTGCAAAATGGTATCAAGTACCACTTTAAGCTATACTTTTGTGGAGATGGAAATGTAAAACAGACTTTAGTATTGACACATTTATTAACTGTTTTTTCTATAGAGGAAGCACTGTACAGATATTCTTACAGAACTTACCAAATATCTTTCTGAAGAGACACTGACTAAAATAAGATCATCTCCAACACGCACTTTTTCTCCTTCTGATCGTTGCTTGGAAGCAGGATGGATGGTCCACCAGCATGCCTCACCTACATCATTATTCAGTAACAGCAGAGAAAGAAATTAGAAAAAAAACGCCCAACATTATCACCATCACTTTCACATTTATTGCAATTCTAAAATTCTGAGCTAGTTTTCAGGTGGGTAAACCAAGTGTCCATGTGTTTTCAATAACTAATACCATTCCTGCACCACCTTGTCAGAAACACAGCTGGAAATAACATACACACGCAGAAGGCAGTGATTCTGTCTGGAACAGTGATTCTAGAGATGAGTAAGGAGGCGGCTCCCTGTGTTCTCGAGGCAACCTGGTCCAGGTTGCTTTAGCTAAAGTGCTTCCTTGTCACCTTTGTTTCAGGTTCTGGGAAAGACTTCAAAGAATATTGCACCAAGAATCACAACAAAGAAGTGGGGTAATCCATCACCAAGGTCAATAAAAATAAGCACCTACAATATTGCTTATAATAATATTTGAAAGATCTCATAAACCCAAATTCAATTATGTTCTTCCACTTCCTGCTAGAAACACTGACTGCTAGTGTTTCTAACTCCCCATTTATAAGTATTAGTCACAAATTTTGTTCCCATGATAAACCTTGCTTTCACATATACTTCTTGAACAAAAAGCATGCTTTTCATAAAAAAAATCTCTTTGATCTCAGAACTGTTCCATTGTTGTAGTTATTACTGTTATTACTGCTAGCTACAGCAAGCCTTTAAAAAACAAGCAAACTTATTTCTAATTAAACAATTACACAAATCTGATGGCATTGCAAGAAGCTATATCAGTCTTAAAAAAACAAATAAATCCAAGCAGTTCTAAAACTTTCATAGAATCTTTATTTAAAATAATACAAGTTTAAAAAGTTTTCAGCAGAAGGCTTCTACAAGAGTAACAACCAGGGAACATTCCTTTACTTATATTCAATATTATAAATTTATATTTAAAAATCAATAGACATGTTTATATCTCATATATATAATCTATTAGAAAATGTAAAGGTAAGATACTGTACATGTAAAACACAGAAATATTAGTCTTTAAAATAATCTTAATTTTTACATGATTTATATGTATTTATAGGTCTTAATTCTGATCTTTAGACTAAAAGTATTCTTATTACATAGGCTTTCAAACTAGCTTTACCTGTTGTGTCCTCTTGCAATCCTACATCAAATGCCAGCTTATCCATTGAAGATCGAGACGTAGAGAGGCAGCATAGATACTATCAAAAGAGAAAATCATGCATTACTAGTTCTACACACATCTGATAATCCACTGAAATACAAAAAGCCATCAACCTACTAACACAAGATTAACTATCCTTATATTATCCCCATTAGACACTATCAAGAACATATATGCCTGATAAAAAGAGACTCAAGGAGACTTGACAAAGATGTATGTTCTAAAATAACTTCTCACTCTATCCAGGCTATCTTTCCACTGAGATGGGAACAGGGAGAGTGGAAATAAAGGAGCTGGTTGCATTGAAGTTCAACTCCATGAAGCCTCACTTGTAGTTAAGGAGTTTGGAACACATATAATTCATCAGGAAATTGAAGAGTTAGGCTTCTGTCCAAAATACATGCAAGAAGGAATTTCCTTTTCCACTCAGTCTACAACATATGTTCAGGTTGCCAGCCAGATGCCAGCTGTGGGTTCAGTCACAGCTTATGCAACATGCAGTATCCAAGGGAAAAGAAATGAGAAATCACCAACTCAAAATAGACTGGCAAACAGAGAATTCATAACCGTAGAGCCAGACCTAGTTTTGTCACTTATCCAGATATGACCAGATTGATTTTGTATTTCCAAGCATCTACCCTTCACAAAGGTTTCCATTAACCACAGGTTAAATGCCTCTTTGATGTGAATAATTCTCCAGATATCAGTAAATGGCAGTAGTCTGGGCACTTTCAGACATAACTTTCATACAAAAAAGAAATCATTGCTGCTACGAACTCCTGTTACATACCATGCCGCTGTAGGAATGGCGCAGCAGGATCGCATGCCCATAGAGCAGTGTTCGATGGCCACCACCTTGTGCAGACTGAAAGATAAAGAGAAATGATATACTGGTATGTTGTAATAAACATTGGCCCTTTTGAGAAAGAAAAAAGGAAAAAGAAATTCTTATCAAATTCTGGACAATCTGTTTTTGCCTTGTATCAGAGAAGTCCATTTCTTCACAAAATGCTATTCAGGGATTAGTTAACAAAGGCAGTTTTATGAATGTGTTTTTTAGTTCTGATTGGCTCTTCATATATTGACGTTCTAAATCCTTGGGACAGATCTAAGGTAGAATCTGGACAGGCGAATCTAGAAGCTACTGATTTTTCTCTATTAGAAGTGCTCAATTTACTGATGAGGGAAAACGGTGTACTTTGTACTGTCACCAATTTGGTATAAAATACATTCCAGAAGCTTAAATCCTTCTTTGGGCTGAAAGCAGGCGGCCTCTAGAGAAGAGCAGTTTCGCTGTGCGTCACAGTACCCTCTGCACCCTTATGTATTGCTACATCTCTCCATACTCACACACTTTCCCTCCAAATCATATACTTTTCTATACAGAAGGTACACAGAGGGAGATTCTGGAGTATTGTTCCTGTTTTACCAGGACTTATTAATGATATGTCAACCACACCAAAGATCATCAACCTCCAGACTGCTTGCCCCGTAGTGTTTAAACACTATCAGACAGAATTCTTTATCTACTAGGCCAGCTAAGTGCTCTAAGACATCCAAGCATCCAAGACTCAACAGGATTTGGGGGTTCTGCAAATTCGAAAATCATGTCCCAAGTAAATGCTCCTATTGAGAAATGCAGCATAGATCTTAAGTGAAAGAAAATCAAAGCAATAAAATTAATTTTTATCTGCAAGAAACTGCAACTATTTTTTTCACAGTATTTTCATTAGTTTCTGTTTATCTATAATCAGTCATGAAAGAATAAATAAATCTTGTTAAAGCATGAGCAACCTTCCAACTTCTGCTAAAGATTCATGAATTCCTTAGACTGAGATGCAGCTGACTGATACCGGCCAGGAGCAGAGACTGTCAGGCAAGACACTGTCAAGAGCATAAGTCCATATTCCCCTGACAGAACATTTCACATAACATTATGCAATATTAATAAATACATATTTTCGAGTCTATAGATGTGACAACTCCATAAGCAGCATTATTCTTTCATATAGGACTCCTAGTTTAATTTCCTATAAACAGCATTTATAGCCTTTCTTTTATTACAGTAAACTGACCTTCTGTTTGACTGGAGCATCAGATTCATTATAGAATAAATTGGAAACAATCATACTATGTTATTTCTCTGGCAGCTTCATTTCAGTTTCAATTTAACTGAATGACTGTGGTAGAAACTCTCAATTATTTCCCCTCCTTATTTACTTGTTGTCCTTCCTTATCTCTTATCCATTAGCATAATATTTGTTGATCTTTGAGTTACTTGGTTAAGAAAAAAAAAAAAATAAATAGGAATGAAAAAACAAGCACTTCAAAAAAATAATAATTTCAGCAATAATAATTTCAGCACTTTTAAGAAACTGCCTGGAATTTCTGGTTTTTATCTTTATTGAGAAGAGAGCATCCTGATGGACACAAAGTATATTTTGACTTTGAACAAACTGCATAGCAGTCAAAATGCAGGCAGGCACATTCAATAATCCCTCTGGAAGACCGAATGGCATGATTTTTATTATAAAAGAATAAACAATGAGTAAACAGTGTGCTCTTGCGGCCAGGAAGGCCAATGGTATCTTGGGTTGTATAGGGAAGAGTGTAGCCAGCAGGTCAAGGGAAGTCATTCTCCCCCTCTACTCTGCACTGGTGAGGCCACAACTGGAGTACTGTGTCCAGTTCTGGGCTCCCCAGTTCAAGAGGGACAGGGAACTACTAGAAAGAGTCCAGCGTAGGGCTACAAAGATGATTCAGGGATTGGAGCATCTCCCTTATGAGGAGAGACTGAGAGAGCTGGGACTCTTTAGTCTGGAGAAGAGAAGGCTGAGGGGAGACCTTATCAACGCCTACAAGTATCTCAAGGGAGGGTTGAAGGAGGAGGGAGCCAGACTCTTTTCAGTGGTTCCCACCGAGAGGACGAGGGGCAACGGGCACAAGTTGGAACATAAGAGGTTCCACTCAAATATGAGGAGAAACTTCTTCACGGTGAGGGTGACGGAGCCCTGGAACAGGCTGCCCAGGGAGGTTGTGGAGTCCCCTTCTTTGGAGATTTTCAAAACCCGCCTGGATGCAGTCCTGAGTAACATGCTCTAGCTCTAGGCAATCCTGCTTCAGCAGGGGAGTTGGACTAGATGATCTCTATGGTCCCTTCCAACTCTAGAAATTCAGTGAAATTCAGTGAAATTATTTCCCCTCCTTATTTACTTGTTGTCCTTCCTTATCTCTTATCCATTAGCATAATATTTGTTGATCTTTGAGTTACTTGGTTAAGAAAAAAAAAAAAATAAATAGGAATGAAAAAACAAGCACTTCAAAAAAATAATAATTTCAGCAATAATAATTTCAGCACTTTTAAGAAACTGCCTGGAATTTCTGGTTTTTATCTTTATTGAGAAGAGAGCATCCTGATGGACACAAAGTATATTTTGACTTTGAACAAACTGCATAGCAGTCAAAATGCAGGCAGGCACATTCAATAATCCCTCTGGAAGACCGAATGGCATGATTTTTATTATAAAAGAATAAAAGTCATGGTCTTTGTCACAGACACAGTCTTGACAGTAAAACATGGAGATTTAGCTTTGAAATACCATTACTACCATTACTTTTTCCAAAGGCACAGAGAAAGAATGAGACATTTGATAATGTCAGGCCCATTGTGCCGAAGATGAATGCTGAATGTCTGCTGCTCATCACGCTGGGGAAGAAGGGAAAAATTCCTGTGAACACACTGCCTTACCAACACTTCAGATTTGCTCAGAAGCTTTATCAACATAAAGTGGGCATATCTACACAACCAAACTCACTAATATGGACAAAAGTTTGAAAGTTCCCTGATATTTCTATCAAAATTATCATCTTACCAGCCATAAATTTGATATCTAACACAGATTTGTTTGCCTGTTGTACAAAAGGTAAGAGGAACAGCATGATCGCCAAAATCAAAGCTATGTTAGCTTGCCATTGTTTTGGCCATATTGATTTGTCTGTCTAGCACCTATTTTGTTAAATGCTTACTCGCAGCCAAACAGGAGAAAGATTGGCTCAAAAAAATTTCAATCACTTTCGTGAAAAATGGGACGGTGGTTTTTTGGATAATTTTTCACAAGAGGATTTAAGTAATTTTTTTTTAACCAAAATTATTTTACCCATTATAAAAAGAAAGCTACACAAGTTTGCTGTTTCTGCTTTAGAGAGAAAAGAAAAAGTTGCAAAAAACATTTCAAGTATTTTCCAATTAAAGGTTTCTGAGAGGCAATTATAATCAAGCTGTCCACATAGAGAGAAAGTTAAAACATGAAACACGGAAAAAACACAGGAGAGACTGGAAGAGAAAGCTGGTACTATGAAATTGCCTTCCATTTTGGAGCCTGCCTCCCAGGATATGTACACACCTAGAAATTAATTTCCTTTTTTAAAGGCTCATTTCATAACTAAACACTCAGCTTTTATCTTTATGCCAGAAAATGCATAGTAAGTAGCTGTTGGGCCATGATTGTCCACTGAGTGTCTTTGATTTTCAAAATAATCCACTCCTACGCAGAATGTTTTAGAGAATTGAAATTCTTCCTCGTTAAAAATAAAATAAATTTAAAAGTTAACAATTGGACTTCTATGGCAAAGATGTAACATTCCAAGATGAGGTGTGCCACTGAAGTTTCACCAAGTTTCCAGTAATATTCAAATAATAATAATATTTCAGAAGATACTGCAAGTAAGACTTCTTGAAAACCACAATCCTGACTAATTCAATCCATAATACCCACAGATTTTTGCACAAATATATGAATGGCATTCTAATGGAAGGAACTTTCTAAACAACCCCATTATTTATCACAAGTCTTATTTGCTCTATGTTTTTATTCCTAATTTTCAGAGTAATTTCTAATTTGGACAATAGATTCCCTGCATAAAACCAGGCTGGAGAAAAATGCATTTGTGTTCACAGAAGAATTTATACATTGAAGTTCTACAAGCTATGTCATTCAGTAGTATCAATTATATTAACGCAAAACTCTTCTCAATTTATCTTCCAAAAATTTGGGATTTAGACTAGGACTTGAACAGCCTTCAGAACTGGTAAACACTACAGTCAATAAATTGAAACTGAAAGCATATAGGGCAAATTCACACTGCTTGTATCTAAAATGCCCACCTCTAGTCTAATATTTCTGCAGCTGGAATGCAAGATCAATTCAGAGTCATCTCATTACCCAAAAGCCATTGCTGAAGCAAAGGCAATTCAGAATACAACAACAACAACTAGAGCTGAAGAAATTAGCATTCAAAATATATAAACCGCTTTAAAGTTCAATGCATTGTTAGACCAGGCAATGAGAACACACTACTAAGATCTGAGCTGCA
The DNA here is from genome assembly GCF_001431845.1 of Calidris pugnax. Taxonomy (NCBI): domain Eukaryota; kingdom Metazoa; phylum Chordata; class Aves; order Charadriiformes; family Scolopacidae; genus Calidris; species Calidris pugnax. The sequence continues at coordinate 24,060,515 of NW_015090922.1, forward strand.
TAATTTGATGTAAAAATCTTGAAACAAAAATAAAGGAGGAAAATAAGTTAAAATTAGGAAATATTTCTTTTCTTTGTTTTCTTAATAGAAAGAGGATTAGAATGCCAAAAAGAACTTAAAAATTGCAACCTACAAACTATCTAGTAAAACGTGCAAATGATGGAAGCAGCTAACATGAAATATTTATAATTAGATTGAATTAAGAATTATATATTTTACTGCAAATACCAATCCTGCAGTCAGATAAGTTATACATAATCAACAAACCCTTCATATCTCTACAATTTTATATATACACAACTGCAGATGCAACTATCTAACAGATTAAAACAAGTATTTCACTGACATTGATTCACACAGTAGCACTTGCACTGTGCCCATGGCTCCACTGGTACACTCGTGGCCATACATGAGAAGCTGCAGGAAATTAATCATGGAACAAGTGTTTTGGAGCCATTTGTGCTTCTGGGAAACTCTAGATAAGAATTTTTAGAGAGCAGTGAATACCCTGCGGCATCCAAGCAGATTTTGAGTCAAACAGCCATTACCTTTCCCTTCTTTTCAAGGGAACAGACTTACTTCCACTACAAAAAAAAAAACGTTTCTAAAACCAATGAGTACTCTATTGCAAGTGAATGCCAACATTTCTTTGCTGACTTTTTCTTCACAGGTCTACACAATCTCCAAACATATGAAAAGGGAAAAAGCTGTGAGCTTCAGGAAGGTACCAGAGAAAGTCAAGCATACGAAAGCATGTAAATAAACAGGATAGTTATTTCAGTGTTTTGTGCATGTACAGACAAAGCCTTCCGAATGTTGTCATTTTTTAGAAATATAATGCTTCAGAAAGCCTGACAGCCACTGTGTCTAGCACATGACTATTCAGAAAATTCTAGTTACCCATGAAATACTGAAATGTGTCCCAAGAACACAGGAATTGAAGCGCACTCTCTTGAAAATCATACAAGATAACACAGTGAGTTTTTAAGAACTATGTAATGGCTTTTCCTGCCTAATTCCATGATGAATCCATAACAGCAGAATTGAATTAGTAACACGTGATACAGAGAACATGACATTAGAAAGACTAGATTGTAAGGAATTATAATTTTGATGGACTTTAAAAAATTAAAAAAAAAAAAGCAAGTGAAACAATAAGCTGTAAGACATCAGTAGTAAATCCTTCAAAAATACAATCCATGTAATTTAAAGTAATTGCTCTGAATGCATTTCTAAAAAAATACTCCACAACTACTTTCATGGGACTGAAAATTTTTAACGTGAGAGTAGCTGTACAGTAAAAGCATGGTCCTGCTTTTCTTCACAAATGTTTTCCAAGGCAAATACTACAAAATAAAATTAAAAGTTTCAGAGAGGATTTTAAGTGGCCATTTCATGTGTATACACCAGGACAGAGTAAAACAATGTCCTTTAAAGTACTGAGTACTTACACTTCATTAAAATGGAGTAAGCCTCTGAAACAAAACCTAAATTAACACTTTATTGCCAAAGCCAACTGGGAAATCAATGCTTACTGAATTCATTGTTGTAACAGACTTAAAATGCACTGAGCAGTGATGGAACCTTCTCAAAGTCCCTTCCCTGAGACTCATGTTGGGGCTGTCAAATTTTATTCCAGGAGCAGTCATTACATTCTGAAATTGTGTTTTGATCCATTAGTAAGAGAAAGGAAATGTGTGTCTGATCACAAGTATTGGCTTGAAAAAAAATCAACTACCATGCATTCTGAGTAAAAGTAAATTTAGGCCCTGGACTATGTTGTTCCCAATCAGAAATTTCCTGTGTCAAGACTAGAGATGTAAGGCTGTTGGCATCAATGCCTTTTTCCAAGAGGCTGATGAAAATTTTTAAACCAACAGGCTAATACAAGTATTTAACCTGATCCAGTTCTTTAGAGGAAAACCGCAAGTGCACAATAAGGAACATGTGCTCTGTTGATACATAATTCTCTAAGCAAATTAAAGGCTCCCATTTAGTAATCTGCAACACAGAATGAAAAGTGCTGTAAGGGTGTGGAATAAATGTAGATCTTGAAAGCTTTTGAATCCTCACTTAGGAGAAGGAAAACATGACAGCAGAATTAGCAATGAAGTGAAAGAAACTGGAAACAGACTAAAATGAACTGGGAGGAATAGGAGGGAAGGATGTCTCACTATCTCGCTGTGGTTATACACACAAATATTTGCATGATGTTACAACAATTTCTGTAGAGGAAAGGATGCTCAAAAATGATGTTTCCATAGCAATGTAAAAAAAAAATCTACTCATCTATTAATTTAATTATTAATATGCAACTTTTAATTTGTTCCAGACCAATGCTGATAGAGGCCAGTATTTCTCTAAAAACAGCAGCAATGATGCAAGTGGACTAGAATTAGGCAAGTGTTTAATGGGATGTCTTATTCATCACAATTATATTACAGTCTTAATTTTTTCACACTGAACACAACTTCAGATGACTAACAAGAGCTTCTTTCTACTACTAGGCAACAGCCATCTGGAAAACACAGGAAGGCTCATTTTTCTTTATATCAGCATGATCAGAAACAGTTTATGAAAAGCTAAAAGAATTTCTTAATAACAAAACACAAACTCAGAATAATTTAGCCCAAGGCAATTAAATAGCCAGTGGAGAGAAAAAGGCACTTTTGGACAGTAATTCAGCCCTCCTAAAATCTGAGCAATTCTTTGATGATACCTATGCTCCTGCTTGTGGTTACACAGGGGGCTTAAGATATCCATGGCTTTAAGTCAGGTATTTCATTTTTATGGGATGAATGCTGGCCAAAGAGCCCAGAAAAACCCAAGCAGCAGTGAAAACAGAATGTATAGAAACAGGCTGAGTCACTGCAGAACTTGTGAAGTAACTCTGGAACACAGCTAAAAGGCTTGTTAGACAAGATTAGCCAGGCAAAACTGAACAATTCACATGTGGAACAGCAATGCTGGGAAATTACATCTCCAGCAGCATCGGAGAATTTGAAAATGCTGCAAGCAGTAAAGACTACAAACAAAGCTAGAGAGTGTGAGCCAAGCAGTTTTACGTGTGCTTCTTGCGCAAAGATATATCCATTTTCTTTAAAAATCTTGTCATGCAAAAAAACCCAGAATTTCCAAAGTAGCAGCATCCAGGCCCAGAAGCCTTGAATTCTTCTACCAAAAATGCTAATGAGACCCTTCTTCAATTACCGCCATTTCCAGTTGATGGCACCAAACTTAGAACTTAAAGATGCAAAGTAAATCAATTCGCTGACATGCAGCATTGTGGTAATATATTCCTTCACCCTCCTTGTATCAAATAACAGTATCACCAAAGGGCAAATTCAAACCAGTCTAAAACCTCTTTGTCTCCCTGTAGCCTACAGAGCATGTTACAATGGAATAACAAACAGGCAGTTGAATCTATCAAGACATTATATATGCTATGCATATTCTAGTCTTTACATCTAACTTTTAAATCATTATGTAGTCGATCGACTTTTATTCATGGAATTCACTACCAAACAGCAAGTGCTGCAAATATTCAGGTATGACTGATGACTCTGCTGGTACCTACTTCTAGATAATGATGGCCACTGTGAAAAAAAGAAAAGAATAAATTAAAAAAAAAAAAAAAGGAAAAAAAAAAGAAGAAAAAAAAAAGAAAAAAACCTTTCATTGACATGATCAGCTGTTAACTCCTATTTTATGTGTAGTGCCAAGCCAAAGAACAGAAAAAGAGTTTAGCTAACCTATAGGTTTCCTGAGAATGTCTTCTTTAAAAGCTGCATAACAATGTGCAATTATGTTTTATATAAACATAAAAATCTGAATCTGAATAAATCAACTGGCCAATAAAAATCATGAGTATGTCTTATTCTGTTAAGAGCACACAGATATTTTACTATTTATATTAAAAAGACTAGAATCATTAGCAATGATGATAAACATTTGTGGAGCACCATGTTAAATGATCCCAATTTTGCCAATATTGACCTGTAGGAAGGCAGAATAAACAGCCACATAATTAGAAGCACTTCAAATATACCTCATGATTAATATTTCCAACACTGTATTTATGTTATCATTTTTCCAGCAAAGGGTAACTTCACATCAATGAAAAGCAGATAGAGCACTAAAATCAAAAATAAATAATATTGAGCATCTGTTTTCAGACTTCTATGTAAACCAAACATTTATAATTACATCTGAGGCAACACCTCCATTACAAACTCCTACTCTCAAGCACTTTCAGCAGTTTGGAAAAAATTGCCCAAGAGGATAAAATTTACTGATTTCTCCCTGAGCCTAGTGAAGATTTCTCTTCCCCCATACACCTCCTCCTTCACTGCATAGCAGAGAGAAGGAATTAATAAAAATCTTCCTGGTTATTTTAAAGCTAAATAACCGGAGGAGGGAGGCATTTTTCACAGGTTAAGGATTGTGCCTAAGCCTTTTCTGTTGCTGTATGATACAAGGAATGTGAATCATCCTTGTCACTTGAGAAAGAAACTCACAGATAAAGAATAAGACCGACAGCCAAGTGGGAAGAAAAGATGGATCAGCAGAGGAGTCATGCTAAGAAAATTTATCTGACATCATTAAATCCAGCCCTTAAAATAGCAATGCTTATCTAGCCCAGAATTTCTCCCTTTTGGAGAGTGACAATGAAGACCCTACCACAGAACAGCAAACTCTAAAAAAGGGGATGAAAAGAGAAACCAAATCATTTTAGAAGAGGAATTGGGAATAGATATTGATAACTAAAACAAAAGTAGAAAACAGATAACCAACATATCTTGGCCAAAATCACAGCCAATTATTCAATTGCCAGTTATTCAAAAGGTTCAGAGGTTCACTAAGTGCCTTGTCATGGTCTTAATAAAACAATAAATAAAACCACTCAGAAGCAGAGCTCCTGCACATGCTTACTAACCTGAGGCAGTGAAGGGACAGTGACACCCAGCCCAAGGGCTTCCCACTTACCCCACTGATACCATACCATCACAACAGCATTCTTACAACAGAAGAAACACTGTGCCGTCCCTGCTTTCCAAAATGGCCAAATGTTTTACTGGGACTGTTGTTGTTTTTTCATTGTCTCGAGATTTCCTATTTACCAGATAGTGTTGCATTCTCACTGGAAGGGTAAGAATGAATTGAGAAGTAGAGAAGCCGCCCCAGAGTCCTCTTTCCACAAAGGAGCCTGCCACTGGTCCTTCATGATTTAAATAAACCACAAGCCCAATCCATACTAGAGTCACTGTGGTTTCTAAAACCAAATTTTTACAAAATTCCGTATTTTAGTGAAGGCAAGTTTGATGCTGATGTTAAGAAAAAGAGTGATGAAATTAATTGTAGGAATTCACAGAAAGTATAATACTAAATGTTTAACTTGCTTACCTTCATCATAAATTTCTGTAGAGCCATGAGAAGGGGAAAAAAAGAGAAAATGTGAAATGAATATTTGCTTTCAGGGTGCTTAAAAATGGGATTTGTTTCCCCTGAAGAAGTGAGTGGGATACACAGAACTACAAACCACATTTAAAAGGAACATTTGTCATTGCAATTAGCATAATTATAGCTCATGTTAGAAAGCAAAACAGCTGCTCAGAACAAGGCTTCAACATTTTTTTATGCAACAGTTTTCCCAGATATTTTTTTTTTTTACTTTAAATAATGTAGCACATCAAACACTTACTGCTTAAAGATAAAACATAGTACAAGTAAAACAGGAGCCACGCCTGATCATCAAATCCCTGCATTCAAAGCGCAGTGCTGGAGAGCAACACCACTACTGTAGTAACATATCCTATGTAAATGCATAGTAAATTAAGAAAATTAAAACATTACTAATATTTGATGCAGTGGTTAAAAAAAAAATTAATTCAGTACCACATGACTGATGTCAGAAGATCGCGAAATTTGTAGGTTAATTTTCATGGAGGTGCTCAAGAATAAAAGGACAGTGATAAGTTATCTTACATGCAGTGTTTTGTTTTTCTTTGTGAGAGTTCTATGGCCACCTTTTCCTCTTTTGACCTCATCAGTTCAGGTTTTGATATCACAAAGTTTGAAGCTGAGGACTGAAGCTTGGCAGCAAATCTTTATTCCACATGAAAAGAGAGTCTAACTGGAGAGCTTCCAAGCAAGACTGGGTGCTTTCATTTCATATATGCTTTTAAAACAGAAGTATCTGTACTCAAAGATGTACAAGATGTTCTAGCTAAAAAAAAAAAAAAAAAAAAAGGATCATCTAATGATCTCAAAACATTCAAAGACTTCCCTTCTTAAAAGTCTTCTAGGTCTATTTGTTTGTTAGACTTTTGGAAACAAATTGACCAAAACTAAAGATTATGCACCCTCTCCGCTATCCCCATGAAGCAAGGATTTCTTGTCACCCCAATATTTTGTTTGCTTTCACTTGGTGGCTCCGAAAACTAACCAGAAGGCTCTGCTGAGCTGTCTGCAGTGTGGGGGGTGTGTGTGTAAACTCATTAATATAGAAACAAGTTAATTACATGATTCATTCTAATATAACCTTTCCTATATCTGTCAATACTGAATTTCATTTGGCAACATGCTGCCAGTTTATCAAGGAGATCAAAGACCTGAGTCTCTTCCAGCTGTCATTCATCTATGAAATTTTATTCTGAGAGCTAGGCAACCCCACTGCTTTTTCATATCTCAAGTACATTAAACAGCAGTCCTTCTGTGAAACGTAATTTGTTTTAATTGCTTCACTGTAATCTCTTAACTAGCTTCAGTTTAAAGTGAACAGTTTCTCTCTTTATTACTAAAATGATGCAGCAGCTTCTTGTGCTGGATTTTTTGGAAGACCAGATTTAACAATTCATTCTCTTCAGTTGACATACTAAATGAACTGTAAGAAATGAGAAAGAAACAATTGTGATGTGTTTACATCTGTCATATCATGTTCTTTAGAGTTACTCTGGTTCCTTAATAATTTTAAAGATCATTTACACGTCATTCTTAGAGACGGAAAGTGCCATGAGCAGTCCCCCTTAAGCTAGAAAACCTGAAAGACAACAGTGGGTGAGGGAAGTCCAAACACATATATCCACCTATTGCTTCAAATCCACCAGGGAAAGAAATTTAATTGTAAAGATGCTTTCTCTTCATGGCAAACACTTAAATGCAAGTTTTTTCCACAAATGTGAAGAGAATGCACCTGTGAAACTTTAGTCCAAGCCTTAGAAACTACGTGCCATGAACTGTGATGGCCTGAGCTGCCCAGCTACCAGCAAAACGAATGGGGCAGAGGGTTCCAGGTACTCCTGTCACATCCTTCTGTAAGAACGGTCTCCAAGGTTTTTAGACAAATCCCTTCTGAGATAAAGGAAAATGCTTACTTTGAAAACCATTAACTCTCAGCTTGGGGTTATTAAAAAAACAAAAACAAAAGAAAAAAAAAAAAGAACAACCACACCCAGACCCCAAAACAAAACAACAGAAAATATACACTTCAGGTAGACAACAGTTTGTTGCGTAAGAAATTTCTCAAACTCCGTCCTCTGAAAAACTTTCTGCTTCTTCACACTCGCTCTCTGTACCTCAACATGAGAGCACATGAGTTTCTGACTAACACCAGCAATTCAGAATGCCTGTTTGAAAATTAAACAGACAGAACAGATGTAAAACTTGAAATTTCTTACTCTTGAAAGGTATTTTTGCCAAACACTAACACCAAAGCGTTAAAGTGATAAGACAAACCAATACAGTCACTAAGTACAACAAATAATTGCTGTACAGTTCAACACTTAGCTAAAGATAAGAAATCAAATTGTGAGGACACGCAATTTTAGTTATACACAAAGCTCCTACTCCATCAGTGGAGCTGCACTGATGACAATGAAACTTGGTCATATTTGACATTTGAAATGTGACATTCTACACGCCTAACAAATCACACATATATATGCAATATTCAGTATGAAACACTATTATAAACAAGTTCAGTCTTAAGAGCTATTAAGGGTAAGATTTATCTTCACCACGTAGATTTCAGGTAGTTGTGCAGACTTACTTTACAGTCAAGGAAGAGACAGTCATTCCTAGATTGCAATTTATTAAGCTATCATTTTCTGTAGGATGGGTCCAACTATGCACCAGATGTGTTTGATTCTCTGCCATGACTATAATTAGGAGTCTAAATAACTTGCTAACCCTATGCTGTCTACAGCATAAACACATAAAGTGTTTTCAGTATCTGAAGAACTGACCAGTTATGAGCTAAGTACAGAACACCATCCACTGGAGTTCTCTACTGAGTATTCAGAAGCAAGGTAATAATTTGACTTCTGAAGTATTTCTGGACTACAGATAAGTGTCTCTGTTAAATCCTGTCCTACTGAAATCAATGCAAATTTGATGACTAAATGCATCGCAGACACCATTTCACCTATAAAATTCACTCGTTCAAGAAATCAGAACATGCTGCGAGCTTTATATACACCTGTTTCTCTAGCATCCAATTTTCTCAAAAGTTATCCTCACAGGTTGGGCTGGTAGCTGAGTGTTACCAACAACTGGATAATTATATTTCACTGACTTAAGTCTTCAGCTGCATATGCTGTCTGATCTTTTGGGGACAAATGCCTACATGAGTGCTAAGTGTCACACAAATATCATCTTTGTGGAGGAACTAAACTCAGCACTCAGCAGCCACATTATCCGTACGACTTGGAAGATGACTTAAAATAAAATAATAAAAATCAACCTTTGCAGGATTTCAAATTATTAGATTTGAGGCACATAACATCTATCATTCTATCCATGATCCTAACTGTTCTCTCTCTCTAAAGATAAATTTAATAAATAAAATTTTAAACTTATTGAAGCTTTATCTGACGACACTAAGGATGTGTTGTTAATGTAAATACTTACAGCTGTTTGGGGTATTATTTCACTCCTTGGACAGCTTTTGGGTAGCATATCACTTACTATGATTGTTCAAACACCTTCAAAATTACCATAATTTCACCTTAATTCTTGGACTCTCTGGTGAGATGAAAAGAGCAAAATAGTAATGCTATTTTATTTGGAATGCTTTCCAAGATTAATTTTAAAATCAATTTAATTTAGATATTATCTCCTTGCTGTGACTTTTATACTATTCTTGTAGTATTGTATTTGCTTACACAGAAATATCAGATCTTTACACTAACCTAATCAAGAAGCACTGAAAAAAGTAAACTGAAAGTAGACAGTTTGTTGCAATTCACAGTAATGACTACTGATGCACAGAACACAGCTTGAAGTTCTCAGATCTATAACATGGACTGAAGGAGAAATACCAACAGAATCCTACTATAGAGTTGGAAATGCTACTATTCTAGTAAAGTAAGTTTCAGTCAGATTTGCATAGAGATTTCCTCTAGAAAGTGTACTTAGAAAATGTTTGTATTACTTTCTCTTGATGATGTGAATCAGACTTGCACTGCAATTAGCATCTGCTACAATATACAGTACACTAAGGATGGAATGTGGTTGAATCTGTAGCTGTAGGTGAGGCATTTTAAGCAGTATTTCCATAGTCACTTAATTTCAATATGCCTGGGCATTTAGCACCATACAGTGCTATCTCCTCCGATTTTCCCCTCAAGATCTGTAAGAGAATAACTGAGTGATACTATGTCAACACTGCTAATATTATTCCCTACATTGAGTCACCTCTGTAGTCTGTTACGGCTAAAATTTCACTGAAAATTATTAAAAATAAGGGATGAAATATTTGTACACAACTAGCATATTTTTCAACAATAGTAATCTGAAAAACAAATCTCTGTTAAAGTAAATGAACTTAGTGTGAAAAAAAAAAAAAGTCCTTAGATAATTAATTTAATGACTGAAAAATCACACTGATTGTAAAGCAAATTCTACAGCAACCCTAGCTTGTTCCCCTAGTCAAAATCCACTTGTTCTTATTATATTTATCCAGTCCACACTATCCTCAAAGCCAGAATTCATTCACATCTCAACCCAGAGTTCTCTGTAATGAAAGCAATTCTTTTGAAGTTTCAAAAGCGTGTTTCCATACTCTGCAAGTTTCTTTTCTCCAAAGAAACCAAAAATTAGTTTTACAAGTGGCATAAAACTGAGCTAACACAATAACTATTTGAGGGGAAGAGAAAATGACTAACCATTACCTTCAGCAGAAGTGGTTCCTCTGTCTATTTAAAAGTTACAGACAACCTTACAATGCTATAGTTACCACAGCTTAGCCATTAGCCAATATAAGGATGAAAAAAATCCTTGCACTCTAAATTTAAGAAGCAATACATTTGGTTTCCCTTCAGGTAAAAAGCTGTTCAGAGTAATCTGTCTTGAAGACAGTCATTCTCAATGGCTCTTAATGGCAAATTTTCAAAGAAGTAATTTACCAACCATATATAGCCAAACAGGTAGAAAAGGCTAGGTTTCGGAAACCACAGATATCCTAGGAAATTCCCACTCCTTACAGCGAATTGTTACTGTGCTAGCACTTGTTATGGAAGTCAAGACAGACATTCAGGTGCTTTTATGAGAATGGATGTGCCTTGAGTGTACAGCACCTACTCTGAAATCTCAAAATCTCAAAACAGCAATAGTTGCTAATTCACAGCAACTGACACTTTAAAATTATTTCATTTATTTCATAAATACATTAGAAAAGAAAAAAATGACAGGCAGGTTGAAAGGAATTCCTTTCACTATGCATTATTCAATTTCAGCTTATTTCATTATTGTTATTTTCTCTGTAAAACAGATATATTCAGTGTCTTCTAACTTTCAGTTGAAATTTAGTAAATCCCTTAAATCAAATGTTGGTTTTCCCCCACCTTGGTAGTTTCATTAAAAGCAAAAAAGCTATTTTCAAATATTAAATGGGGGCTTGGATGGAAAAGGTAAGCCTTACTTTCATTATTTTTTACATTTGGTGAGCTGTCTTAAACTAATCTGTATGATTCTGCACTGAAGCAGAGCTACAAGCCCTCAGTCACACCTGCTGAGAGGCAGAAGGAAAAAGCATGTTCAAGGAATATCTTAAGCCCATTTAATTCTTACCCACTTTCAACTGCCAGCACATGCCTTACAGTAGAATAAAGATTTTGGAACAAAATTACCAGAAACACAGCAGAATTGGAGCAATTCCTTCAAAATTTTTTGTTAGCACACTTTACAGGCTGGAATTGCTCAGAAGTGGATGACTTTAGCTATGCTTTAAATGGCATGAAACTGCTTGCAGCAAGGTTCAGTTATTAATTCGGTAACTAATTTGACATGAGGCCTAACTTAGGCTCTAGGCTTAGGCTTTCAAGGTGTCCACAGATACACAGATATAACTGAACATACATGCAGTAATCTTGAGTGTTCTACACTAGAAAATAGCTTATGAAGAAATATCTGTATTAGAATGAGGTGCCTGGCCTCAGTGACAATGCAGCTGTGCAACAGCCAGCCTTCTACTGCATTAATTCAGTACATCCATCTGCAGCCCACCACAGATCTCTGGTAACAGTCTGGAATTACAAAAGGGATTAAAAGTTGGGCAAACTGGGGCTCATCTGAGATAGGGTGATTTCATATTTTAAGTAAAGCCAGCACGCACTCCATAGCTGTCAGATAGGAGGTAGACTGGATTACAGAATTAGTCTACTAGAAGTCTTTAGCTGATGTAAGATTTACCTCTGCTGTCATTTCCTTTTAAAATGGTTTCAGGACACATTTCTGTGAAGCAGTCTTTCCAAAGCATAAGATTTTGATGTTACTAAATTCTGAATTAAAAAAAAAAAAAAAGAAAAGCAGATTCTATTTTTGCAGGTAATACTGCTATTCCTGTAGCTATAGTACTGTATTTTCCAGGAACACATTCTTTGAATGCTTCAGTCAACACCAAGCCACGCCAGAGTGTAACCAATAAACATCTGGCTTACAGTTCTTCATGCATCATGAAGTCTGAGGCCTGGTGCCTGTATACTACTGAACTTCCTCTTTATTACTGTTTTTCTCCTTATAGTAAAATTCTTCATAGGAATGAAAACACAGAATCTAAAGTTTTAGAACCAAACTCTCACTTGCAATTAAAAAGGTGGACAAAGTGACAAAACAACCTGACCATCTGTACGACTTAAAAACATTCCGAATAAATTCATATAAAAATTTGCTGGTTGTCACCAATATCAGATAGAATATCAAATATGCTGTCATACTCATGCAATTAGCTAAAGTTAAGACTTAACTACAGTTATTGTTTAATAAATATTACAAACATCTACATACATATATATCACAAGACATAGACATGAATAAATGAGTAGAAAGGGTGTTCAATAGCCTGAACCGCCAGTTAGTCTACTTACCTACAGAAGTCTCACACAAGCTATAACTTGAGTCATTACTTCTATAAACATGTAATAATCACAGATTAAAATTCTATAATGTCTGGCTGAAATAAAGTGAGATCAGTGCTTTAGCTGTGTTATTGGCCATATACCAAAGGATGTCTGAGCTTGTTTCTGGTTGTGTGCAGTTCAAATAGGGTATTAAGAAACCAAGGAGGCCTACTGTGGTCCAAGCTGTCAGAGATGCTTCTAATGTTTTAAACGTGAACAAACAATTCTACGCACACCTTTATGACCACTAACTCATACATATGCAAATGTTAAAGATTACACTGGAGAAAAACATACATAAATGTCCCATATAGGAGAGTTATATCAGATGCTCAAACAAATATGCATGGTATACACAGACACATTAGGAAAGGCCTTAACAACACATTCAGCAGGGAACTGTGCTTTGACTTTATTTGCTAAGATCTACGAATGATTATTCTGTAGCAGCTGTTCTCCATCATTAAATATTCTTTATGTATATTATTAGCAGCTAGATACAGTATCACACGTTATTTATCAGTATTAACTATCTTACTGTCATGCATTTTAGGATTACAGTGTCTATACTGGAAAAGACAGGGTGGGTTACAGAATGGAGTTACAACATTAGACAGCAAGGCTCAAAACTGACAGGCAATAATCATACTTTTATGTTACACAATTCTACAATCAAATTAAACAAGACAAACGTCATTGTGGTAGCATTAAATTTGGTATGACACTTCAGGAATGACCAGATCCTACATGACCATGTATTTGCCTCTTTTTTTTGAGCCATGCAAGTTGAAGGGTCATGAACACAGAGGGTATTAAAACAGACAGGTTAGACTCAGTGGCAACATGAAACATTTGGGATCAAGTGAATAAAAGACAGAATCACATACCCATTTTTCCACATCAACTAGCTGTAGAAAGAAAAAGCAAGAAATCAGTAAATCTTTTTCCTTATATACAGCATATCAAAGTCTATTTCGAAGTTAACGCTTCACATTTTTGGAAATGTATCTAGTATGAACAAAAATGTATGACTAGAAGTTATTCTCCTGGAATCTCTTTAAAATACCAATACCTCACTTTTTGTCTTTATTTTATGGGAAGCACTTCAAATTCTGGAAGCCCAAAACTTCCATCTAAATATCAGATAATAGGCAGCAAATAAAGACCAATGCTGAATGAATTCCACGTTGTATTCAGTTCCAATCAGCCAAAAAAAAGGGACACAGTTTCCCACAGAACTTGTCTCCATTTTCTCTTGAGTAAAGCTCTGTCGTAAGTGAACATTATTCACTTGAAAAGGATTACTGGCTGCTATTCAAGATTTGCCATTTTAATGAATGCCATAAGTACAACAGGTAAAATTAGGGGGTACCTGCCAAACCCTGACTCTACAACCTGCAGCATAAGACCATATCTTGTGTAAGAACAGAGAACAGCACACCAAAATGTCATTCATTTTTCCTATGGGGAATGAGAGAATCACTCTGAAAAGCTTGAGGTTTTCTATTAACAAAACTGTTTCAAGGTTCATTAAGGAAACATTTAAAATTACTCTCTCTAAAACCACTTTGGACCATCTTAGAGTCTCAGAAAGGATTGAGAATATCTACTAGAACACATTTCAGCTACTAGACATGGTAGCATGGCACTACCTGTTTAAAACTTAGTTGGCACCAACAACTGTATACGTGAAGTAGATTTCTTGCTGGACTTAGCACAGAAAACACTGCAGCATATGAAGCTTTCTGTGGCTTTACTGCAGGTCCACATTGACCTTTTGTCAGCAGATGCCACATGGAAGTCTACAATAATTTAAGATAGCTTAGTGCAAACCATGAGCAATTTTCAAAACCACTGGTATTTGAATTCCAGCTTATTTGTGAAATTACTCTAATAAAAGGCAATGTATTTAGGTTTTGTTTATTAAAATAATTTTATTCAAACTAAATTTTTTCACCTTTTTTTATACACATTTTAATTAAAATGGAGTTTCTTATTTTCAGTATAATCCAGTGCTGCTCACACACAAAGGTTAGAAAACACCATCTGAACTCCCAACTAATTACCATGATAAACTTACAAGCATTTGTTAATTTGACAACTCCTACCTCTCTTCTGAGATTTGGACTGCATTTCCATTTATTAGAAATTCTGCTATTTGCCTCTATCTTTTTTCAATAATCTTGACCATGACTTTTGTTATCAACCACAGAAATCTCTCCTAAAAAACATCTGGTGTTCTAAAACAGATGCAATGTAAGAGAAGATATAACAAGATGATGCTAAGTTAGAAAAGCAAGCAATGATTTAAATTTAATTTTAAAAATACAACTACAATATCTTAAAAAAAGGAATAAGGAATACCCGTTTGATTCACGTACAAGTCTTTAATTTTTTACCTTACTTTTGATACATCTTTTGTTTTGCTAAAATTGTGTATACACTGAGAACACAGCATTACGAGCAATTTGACTGTATGATAATGCTAGAAAGAGGTGAATTGATTCACACTTTATTGTCGTGCTTTGAGTTCTCACTGTCCCAAAATTTAACAGAACATGGCAGCCACAATTGGCATCAGAAGGAATCCACTCAAAGCTCAATGTACATTTTCAGCTATACAATCAATTGCCTTATAATTTCTGAATTGTCCATTTATTTTATTTTAATGGACACCAAGTATCTTCAAGAGTCAAGTGCAGTAGTTGCCAAGTACTTATAAACTGTATACACACTAAATATGAATTGGTATACTCATCTTTAAATAGAAATGTCAACAGACTTTGGCATATACCAAAGGCACCTTTACTCAGTAGTATCTCAGGACAACCACTTGAACAAAAAAAGTCATAAACTCCTTCTTCCCCTGAGTTCCAGCCAATGCACTCTGTCCAGCGAGGCCAGTTTTCTTCCCCATGGCTTGTCTTTTGGCACATGGGGACAGTCGGCTCCTGCACCTTGAAAATTTCCTTCTTGAAGAACGTCCAGCTTTCCTGGACTCCTTTGCCCTTCAGGACTGCCTCCCAAGGGACTTTGTCAAACAGTTTCCTAAACAGACCAAAGTCTGCCCTTCAGAATTCCAATGTAGTAGCTCTTCTGACCTCCCTCCTTACTCCTCCAAGGATCAAGAACTTTATCATAGTGTGGTCACTGTGCCTAAGACAGACTCCAACCACCACAGCCAAGGAACACTTAATGCTCCTTGGACTTGGAATTACCTGTTCTTACCATAAATTACTCTGCTTAGGTTTTGTTCACATGTTAAGAGGTTTAGATCTTCCTGCTGGTCTCGGAATGTTTAAACTTCAGGTAGGGATGGGGGGATGGCAGTCAGGGATTGGCAGTCACATCTATATTTACCCTACACAGTCACATCTATATATACTCTCACTGTGGTATCTTACACTGTAAACTATTTTATCTCAATTGTACATTATGTTAACCACAGTCTAAAGAACAGTACAATAATTATTCTTATATGGCACA
The DNA here is from genome assembly GCF_001431845.1 of Calidris pugnax. Classification (NCBI taxonomy): domain Eukaryota; kingdom Metazoa; phylum Chordata; class Aves; order Charadriiformes; family Scolopacidae; genus Calidris; species Calidris pugnax. The sequence goes on from NW_015090922.1 coordinate 24,076,396, forward strand.
GTAAATGTTGCCTTGTCATAATGAATCCAAATCCACGGAATTCAATAACTAGTCCTCTTCTGGCTCCTCTCCTGATCACTAAGTCATATTTCTTGGAAAATAAAATGGTTAGGTAGGTGCATACTAATTTTTCTCATTTTCTTTATCTAAAGAGGAGGAAGAATCCATCTTAAAACACATATCCCTCAAATGCAGTATGCTACTTAAAAATATTCCCTCCACATGTATCTAGGTACTCAGAAGACTTCGCCAGAAGAAGAAAACATGACGCTGGATAACATTAGATACCAAAATTTAGTGGGTTCATTACCATCTGACAATTCTGAATATAAAAAATTATTATCTTGCCATGAGAAGACCAGAGTTACCAAAAGGGTGAAGGATACAGTGTCTCTAGAATTTACTTAGTGATTGTGGGCTATTTACACTAAAATAATTAATCGTTTTACAGAAAGCTACTAATTTCAACTTAAAAGAATTATTTCACTGCCTACTGTTGCAAGTAGACAGCAACATTACTAATTTAACAAGTAGAAAATATGACACTTTAAAGTGAAGCTTAGTGCTTTATGGATAGTAAAATGGTATGGTACCCATACATCTGTATGTCTAAGGAATACAAGTAGCGCTATAAGGAGAAAAAACAACAATGCAAAAACACATTCTAAGAATCAAGCAAAAGATAAAAGATGGCATTTAGAATTACAAAAAAATTTCTCTTCTTGACCTATAGTCTTAACACTTCCCTTAGAATTTCATATAACTATATGAAGCAGTCTTCCACAAAGAACATACAGCCATGATTTAATAATTTACTGCAGTGCTAATCCAGAAACTTCAGAGAATGATCTGCATTTTCTGACTTCTCTTCAGAGGCACGTAAGAGCTCCAATCTTTTCAGCCAAGCTTTGATTTTAAATGCATTTAATCCAACCTGAAGGGCTGGTTTTCCAACAGATATCCAGCACTACATTACACAACAGATATCCAGCACTACATTACACATAAAAGCTAGTCAAAATAGCAGGAATGTAGTTCTGCTACCTCTCTTTTCTCTTGTCATAAGGAGTCATGAACTAGATCAAGAGAAATAAAGAGGGACCTCTTGACCATTATGAGGAGTCATTCAGAAACTCCCTTTTTAAATCTTGACGTAAAGCAAGCTCACAGAACGTGTGCTGAACATGCACTAATACAGCAACATTAATTACCAGTGCACAAAGCTGGAAAGTAAACTGCTTTAAACTGTGCAAAACAGCCTACAATTCCTAAATCCGTCTTCCATAATCTGTTTTCTTTCAGCTGCTTGAGCAGCATACAAAAACACTAAGGAACTTTATTCCACACAGTACAGGAGAATCTTAGCTGACTATGGTTACTTACATTCTCTTCAACTATTTATGAAAACTGCAACAGATATACTGTCATGATCCACAGACGGGACCGTGACCTGAAATCTCAATGAAGCAATGCATTCCAGTTACTGGATGTTACATCTTCCCTTACACTTATACTCAGTTTTTCTGAACTGAAGCAAGAAAGTCTTACTAGAAAAATAAGAATTTTTTTCCATGTCTCAGTTGAGGAAATTGAGAACGTATAGCAAAACCTCTGTCTAAAGCTCTCTAGCAGATATAGCCAAGATGAGAATAATTAGAATTTAACTAGATAGATCCAAAATGTAATTGTATTTTTGTTTCTGTTAAAACACTGGATTATCTTCATGGACACCTTGTTTTCCTGAATTTAATGTTCAACAAGTGAATTGATAAGACTCCTATTCCAGCCCAGGGTTGTCTTCCATTGCAGACTTCTTCATGTCTAGTTTAGCTCCTTCTCTGTATGCAGCCCAGATCAAAAAACTTAACTGGGAAGAAATAAATTAATTTATCTTTCTCCCAGAGTCAGTTTTTTAAATACCATTATCTTGGAAAGGAAACTCTGAACAAATTAGAGATCCAATGGTCATGGTAAGGCTGGAAAAAGGCATGCCATCTACCTCCAAAATAGGAAACTTGTCTGGGATGATAAAAATGTTTGCTTTTATGCCATACATCCTCATTCCAAATACGGCACACTCAAAAGAAGAGCCCATGTGCCAAGCTAGAAATACTTGCTTGTCACGATTCTGTGATTTGAAATAGATAATGATTTTATTCCTGTCATTGCCTCTCCCTGAGGATAAGCAGAATGCAAAAATACTGCGTCTGCACTTTTTGATTTTTTCCAGTACTTACATTTGATCAAAGTGCAGTTGATCAAAGCCAAGTTTTCGTGCCTTACTTGAAATGGTCTGCTAACAATCAGTTCTGAAGCTTAATAAGGTGCACTGAAGAGAAAATGACAGTATTTGCTTTATCTGCAAAAGTTTTGCACCTTTTCCCCTGTTGTCATTCCTGTTCTCCTTTTAGCAGTGTGGCACCCCTAAAATAGCTGAGAATAGTCAGGATTTTAAGTAGAATAAGCCTCTAAACTACCTCATCTTTTCATAAAGCTTCCCACTGCTAGTCGATAAGTCCATCTGCATGATACAAAAGGCCATGCTGCATGAAAGCTTTGAGTGCCACTAGTTTCTCTCCTTTCTCCTCTTTCTCTCTTTCTTTGCAGTAAGCAGTATTTAGGTTATGCAAATTCAAAGTTTGGAAGGGCAGACCTTGTAATAAGTACAAGCTAACATTGCTGGACATAACAGCTGTGTCTCTCTTCATGACACACCACTATCTGATGGAGACTTAGCCAAAGAATTTCCAAAAAGAATTACTGCTGCAGTATTTTGTTACTTCAGTGAGTTATGCCTGTCACCTGTAAACAACGGTTAGATTAATGAAAACACTCAAAGAAGAATAAGAAGCTACAGTTTGAACTTTTTGCTCAAAAGTTTGACAGAAAAAAAATAGTTCTTGCCTACTGCTTGTCAAAAGAAAAAACTTTCAGGCCAGTGCTACGACAAGAAAAGAGCTCTGATTTGTTTTATTAAAAGACCTCTGGTTTGTTTCTGACTTTGCCTACATGTGGGGGTCTCTGTTTGCAAACCTGAAAACATTTTCAGCCTGTAATATTCACAACAACCACTGATAGCTTTCAGATATGTTCTTAACTAGGCTACTGTAGTGTAAATCAGAGAGCTAAAATTGTCAAGAGTGCGTTTTACTGCCAGTCTTCGTATATATTTTTTTAAGGAAGTACCTTGATAAGTTGGCTTTTTCATTAATATACAGAACACTTATAAAAAGAAATAGGGAGTGTTACCTTCTTCCATTTGCATGAGGGATGAAATTAATTCTCCCCCCAACCCCCATGCTGAGAAAATGATAAAGCTGCCAGCTCTTTGTGTTATCTTGCTGCTTACTAATACAAAGTAATTAATGAATTCAGAGTTCCACAGTTGGAGACGGCTGATTTGAATATCCAAAAAACCCACCAGCTACAGTTGCATATCTGTCCCCAAACGCCTCCATTCCTTCCCCACAGCATGGGAAACCTTTTTAGCTCTATGAGGAAACGCATGTTTTCACCATCCCATAAATACGGGAGCATTACGCATGCAAGGCACTTGCAAGTGATGATTCCTTCTCACACGGCCCTTCAGATCAGTGAAGGGCTGTATTTTGCTCCCGTAACCAAAGACTACCCCACGCATAAAATTAGACAGCAGTTTGCTGGCCACTGGCACGGAAAACAGATTTTATTAAAACAAGGCACCAGGAGAAGAGATTAATCAGCCATGACTGGATGATTAGACGGGAGTTAATAAGCTCATGATGCAAGTAAGCTGGAACTCTGCCTAACTGACGGGTATCCGCAGACAGCATTTTCCCAAGTAATGAAGTTGTCAAATATTGGAGTAGATGATGTGAAATTAAAATTTTTCATATTACAGAAACAGTTTAGTTTAGAATGCACACATGATGTGTGCAATCAAATGCTTTCATTCTCTTAATAAGGTCTGACATGGATTTATCAGTGTACAAATCTGGAAAACTCCTAGCATGAATTAGTGTTTTAGCACAATATAACTGAGAGTTTTAAGTAAAAGTTAATGGAGATGCTTGTTCTACAGCTATTTTCCCATGCTGTCCAGGAATTATTTCTGTCGGTATTTTAGTGTTTTTCTCATGAAATTCGATCAGGGAGAGAAGAGACTGTGACATCTAGAGGAGAACAAGGATATTCTGGAACTAATGTTACTAAAGGAGGAAAGAAAAGTCAGATATTAGTGTCAGTAACCAGGCTGTAAACTGATCAACCAGTTCTGCTCCAAAGTTAAGATCTTCTGTCAGTAACAGGAATGAGACAACAATGTATGAAAACTATCAAAGCCACAGATGTGGAAAAATATGCAACAGATCAAAAATAACAGCATAAAGGAAGGAAATAAAGGCTATCAAAAGAAAATTAAAAAAAAAAAGCAGGAAGAAGGTTATTGCAATGCAAAAGGAACAGATACCTATCTTTTATTTCTGTATTTTGAAATCAGTTTAAAAATCAGTGTCAGGTTTATATTAGAAATATAATTAATTCAATCCATGCTACTCTATTTATTAAAAACCCACTGAACTATGCATTAGGGCAAGAAAATTTGGTTACACTAAGCTGAAGAACAAATGAAACTTTTAGCGAAATATTTCTTCACAGACTGAAGCCTTTGCTTAGACACAAGTGAATGTTATGTGTTTGTATCACTCCCTTTAATCATCACCTTCCTGATCTCATTTTAAGGAAGCTCTTTCCAAATCCCAACTACAGTAAGGTTCCTTCATACTTGGCTCTCTGAAGCTGACCTCTTGATTAGTCTAAATCTTGCCTGCAGTCTGAACTGATCCAATATGCCAAAAAACAAGAGACTGATGGAAATGAAAAATATGCCCACAATTAAGAAGCAAAAGCACTGAAAGTTCCCTTCATGAAATGCAGTTAGAATATAAAAAGGAGATGGCTACGAACCAAAAGTTGCTAACTGCTTTAAATACATGCAGAATAAGCATGAGATAAAGAATTTGGAAAATGCTTCCTACCGTATTGCACTCAAACCATGGGCTGTATTTGTAGCCTCCAAATCCTCAGGAGATTTGCATTCCAAGTTACCATAAAAGCCCCTAAACACTGTCCTATCCACAAAAGGTTTTAAAGAGTGGCCTGTGGTGAAAGACATTATGAACAAGACAATAGATGCTAGGAGGGGAACAAGAAAGGAAAAAAGGAAAAGGGGAAAAGGGGAAAAGGGGAAAAGGGGAAAAGGGGAAAAAGGGCTGGAAAACTCCTAGCATGAATTAGTGTTTTAGCACAATATAACTGAGAGTTTTAAGTAAAAGTTAATGGAGATGCTTGTTCTACAGCTATTTTCCCATGCTGTCCAGGAATTATTTCTGTCGGTATTTTAGTGTTTTTCTCATGAAATTCGATCAGGGAGAGAAGAGACTGTGACATCTAGAGGAGAACAAGGATATTCTGGAACTAATGTTACTAAAGGAGGAAAGAAAAGTCAGATATTAGTGTCAGTAACCAGGCTGTAAACTGATCAACCAGTTCTGCTCCAAAGTTAAGATCTTCTGTCAGTAACAGGAATGAGACAACAATGTATGAAAACTATCAAAGCCACAGATGTGGAAAAATATGCAACAGATCAAAAATAACAGCATAAAGGAAGGAAATAAAGGCTATCAAAAGAAAATTAAAAAAAAAAAGCAGGAAGAAGGTTATTGCAATGCAAAAGGAACAGATACCTATCTTTTATTTCTGTATTTTGAAATCAGTTTAAAAATCAGTGTCAGGTTTATATTAGAAATATAATTAATTCAATCCATGCTACTCTATTTATTAAAAACCCACTGAACTATGCATTAGGGCAAGAAAATTTGGTTACACTAAGCTGAAGAACAAATGAAACTTTTAGCGAAATATTTCTTCACAGACTGAAGCCTTTGCTTAGACACAAGTGAATGTTATGTGTTTGTATCACTCCCTTTAATCATCACCTTCCTGATCTCATTTTAAGGAAGCTCTTTCCAAATCCCAACTACAGTAAGGTTCCTTCATACTTGGCTCTCTGAAGCTGACCTCTTGATTAGTCTAAATCTTGCCTGCAGTCTGAACTGATCCAATATGCCAAAAAACAAGAGACTGATGGAAATGAAAAATATGCCCACAATTAAGAAGCAAAAGCACTGAAAGTTCCCTTCATGAAATGCAGTTAGAATATAAAAAGGAGATGGCTACGAACCAAAAGTTGCTAACTGCTTTAAATACATGCAGAATAAGCATGAGATAAAGAATTTGGAAAATGCTTCCTACCGTATTGCACTCAAACCATGGGCTGTATTTGTAGCCTCCAAATCCTCAGGAGATTTGCATTCCAAGTTACCATAAAAGCCCCTAAACACTGTCCTATCCACAAAAGGTTTTAAAGAGTGGCCTGTGGTGAAAGACATTATGAACAAGACAATAGATGCTAGGAGGGGAACAAGAAAGGAAAAAAGGAAAAGGGGAAAAGGGGAAAAGGGGAAAAGGGGAAAAGGGGAAAAGGGGAAAAGGGGAAAAAAGGTCAGAAAGGCTTTCCTAAATATTCTAGCCTATAACAAGAGAATTTTTGTACTTCACTGAAACTGTATCAACTAGAAATTATCAAGTTTTACTGTGAAGATTAACAAATTAGTTTATTCCATTAATCCTTTGCTTGAGCTTTTAAACTTCCTGAAGAGATGTCTGTGTTAAGATATTATTTTCTCTACTGTTTTACATCAAGCCAGAAAAATCCTGAAATCATCTATGGAGACGATTCAGATTTCACCAGAAAAAGCAGGAAAAGGATTTCAGAAGAAATCTCATCAGGAGAAAGTCTATTGCATATGTTCCTTCTCCTCTTAAACCATGCCACACTATTCAGGAGTTGAGAATGGACTAGGCAAGCTGGGTAGGTGCAGACATCTGAGCTACAAGAAGGCTAAACAGTGTGCAGTACTGAACTGGAGCAAGTCTGTGTTTTAACTGTCATTTCCACACAAAGGTGTCGGTTCTATAATAAGGTTTTATTTTCTACTTTGCAGCTTCCTGCAATACTCAGAGAGTCGCAAGAAGCCTGGAGTCTCATAACTCCTGCAGTAATAGCATATAATGATGTTTCCTATATATTATTTTCCTCATGGTGAAACACTATGGAAAAGTCTGAGCATTGTCAAGTCTGGATATAGAGAATGTAGAGCTACAACATCAAGTCAAATGAGTGGGTTAGTTGTAACATTCACTGTCTTAAATATGTATGAAAAGATTCAAAGAAATGTGTTAGCACCTTCCAGTCTGCAATTATGATATAACCAATTTACAGGTCTTACACACTTACTGTGAAAGAACGGCACTATTTTTCCTATCCATAAATGCAAAGAAAAAGAGTTCACACCAAGTTCTTTATGTTTGGTTGCAGCATATTCCTCCCAAATTAACAGAAACATTGAGAACTTTTTCCTTGACCTTACAAAATTTGAATGAAACTACAGAATGTTTATCACTCACCAACAACAGAATAACCTACTTAAGAAGAACAAAAAAAAACAAACAGTAAAGTCTCTCACCTCTATGCCTAGGTAGTTCCAGCTTAGGAAAAAGTATCTGCTAAATATTCAGTTCAAGAGTTGTTGTCTCTAGTCTCAAGATAAACTGGGAAAGGACTCATCATTTGCACCTTGAGGGATCACTAATGAAAGAGAAGGTCTTCTTCTATGCAGAGACAAATCCCAGCTACCTAATATGCTCCTCTGAGAGTCTCCAAACCCACCAATAAATTCTGTCTTTAAAATGAAGGCTTTGTATTTCACTGAGTAGCATACTTAAAAAGTAGTGACACATGGCTGAGGAGAAAGTAAGAAACCTCACCTGAAATTTCTTGGAACAGCCAAAGGATTTAACAGTTACTGACATTATTACAGTTTAGACAAATGCACCAATTCTTTTGAAGAAGTAGAGCTATACACAGTAAGCAGCTTATAAACTAACAAACGAACACCACCTGGAAGCAGAATTTTACAAAAAGAGCAAAAAATGCATAAATGCCCAGTTAACTAAAATAGTCAGCTGCTAAATGACCTACATATACACTAAGTTACGTGAATTTACCACGTTAAATATTCACCACTAAAATACTGAAAAAAACAGGATTTCCAAATTTGTCCCTTTCCTTCTGCTCTGTATGTACTGTTATCTTCTGTGACTCAGCCCAATATTTTTTAAATAGAAACTTCTTTCAAGAAAAGTAAGTGTTCTGCATATTTATCAACAGCAACGAAAGGCTGCTTCAGGAGTGGAAGCTGCACGTACTGCCATAATTACAAGCATATTCCACACCATCAGCAGTATTTGCACAAATAAGCATTAACTACAAAAATCACATACAATAATAGAGGATTTCGTAAACCAAATTAATTGGGTCTAAAGCAGATGACAATACCCAACCTAACAGAAGTCAGGTTTACTTGTAGCAGCCTGAGTGCCCCCTGTTCAAGTTTCTCTGCTTTTGCTGTGCCTATTTCAAAGTATGCTGTTTTCATAAAGAAAGGTAAGGAGTGAGCTTTTACTACCATCACATGAAAAAGGAAAACAAAGTCTTATCTATTTATGCACAGAGAGAATGACAATCATTTGGAGGACTAAAGGGCAACCAACTGTCTAACCAGCAAACTGGAAAAGGTTGCAGCCTAGGCAGAAAGAGAATAGGGAAAGGGAGGACAATCTTCAGAGCTCAGAACTTACCACATGTTTATCAAAAAGCCATTTATGGATCAAGATCAAAGGCCTTACAAAAACAACACATGAGGGAATAATACCTCCCCTTCTCCCCTGCTAACTTACGATGTTAGCAGAACTCTAAAAGCACAGGTTTCAATTTTAATTTGAAAACTAAAGGACAGATACCTACACAGAATTCAGGAAGAGTCAAACAGAGCATGCTCCGTATTTTTAACCAAAATGCATGTGTGTGTGTTTATGTATAGAATCATAGAATAGAATCGAAACATAGAATCATCTAGATTGGAAGGGACCTGTAGGATCATTGACTCCAACCATCAATCTAACACTACCAAAACCACCACTAAGTCATGTCCCTAAGCACCACATCTACACAGATTTTAAATACCTCCAGGGACAAGGACTCAACCACTTCCCCAGGCAGCCTGTTCCAATGCTTGACAACTCTTTCAGTGAAGAAATTTTTCCTAATATCCATCCTAAACCTCACCTGGTGCAACTTGAGGCCATTTCTCCTTGTCTTATCACTTGTTAATTGGGAGAAGAGACTGATCCCCACCTCACTACAACCTCCTTTCAGGCAGTTGTAAAGAGTGATAAGGTCTCCCCTGAATCTCCTTTTCGCTGGGCTAAACATCCCCAACTCCCTCAGCAGCTCCTCGTAAGACTTGTGCTCTAGACCCCTTAACAGCTTTGTTCTTTGAACACACTCCAGCACCTCAATGTCTTTCTTTGTAGTGAGGGGCCCCAAACTGAACACAGTATTTGAGGTGGGGCCTCACCAGTGCCAAATACAGGGGAGCGATCACTTGCCTAGTCCTGCTCAACACACTATTTCTGATACAGACTGGGATGCTGTTGGCCTTCTTGGCCACCTGGCCACACTGCTGGCTCACATTCAGCCGGCTGTCTACCAATATCCCCAGGTCCTTTTTTGCCATATAAATATGTATATTTAACAAGTATGCTTTTGTAGGGGAAGGACTCAATCCAGGCTGCCTGCAGGAACTCAGCAGGAGCCTTTACTGCAACTGAAATCCTGCAGACACTCCAAAATGGAGCCTGTTGATGTGGGACCCGCTACCCATCCCAGAAACAAACCGTGTCTCAGCAGGCTGGAAGCACAGGCTGCTGCAGTCGGCAGATCCTTTCTCAGTGACAGCTGCCCAGGAGCCTGCCATCCTGGCACAAGACCCTGCCTGAAGAGTGGCAGCTCAAGTGTTCCAAATGAAAAATCCCAGTTGAGGAGAGGCTGAGTGATCCTGATGCACACTGAAGCAAAATCTTGGCTTACAGCTCCCATTGAGTTGTGAGCTCATCCCAAGCCCAGCAAGCCTGCTGCTCAGCGGGGGTCGATGATCCTGCCATTCAAATAGGCAAGGCAGTGCACCTGTGAAGAGCAGGGGCACATTGCCTCTTCTGCACTCAGGTCCCAGCTGGGGCTACAAATCAGGCACCAGGAGCCCAGAGGCAGAATCTCATCTCTGCAAACAGAGCTGCCCTCTGTTCTCAGCCTTTGTTCACTTACGCCCCTGGTCCTATACCCCTTCGTTTCTTTCACTTTCCTTGCCCTCATCTCCAACTCAAGAGTTGTTGCCGACCTTATAAGTAAATTTAAAATGGTAATTCTCTGTGATAAGAGAGAAACAAAAACCAAATCTGCCTATTAACTTTTGACCCGGAGTAGTGTAACTTTCACACTGCAGTAGTACTTAAATACTTAAAAAAGACCGATACACTCACCTGCTTGGAAGGCTTTGGTTTTACTATTGTTATTGAAAAAAAACATTTGATGGCTCTCCAGCAAGACCTTCCAAAACCAGAAACCATACCTTTCAGTGAATCAACACTCCCACAATCACTAAGGAATGGCCGAGCATCAAAAGAAATAATTTTCAAAAGAAATAATTTTTCTACAGACAAATAGCTGTTAAGTGTGAAATAACACCTGTTCTTACCAGACCTGTAATTTTTCCTAAGATATTGTAGATTCATGCTGTGATGTACCTACTATGGATTCAAATTTCTTACTGCCATAGGGAGATGCAGTTAGATGTATGCTCACACTTATAGTGCCTATCCAGTCCTGTTCAGCAGCAATGTTCAGTGATGATCATCAGGAAATCGTGCACGTTTATCATCAACTCTGACACACCACACAAGCAATACAGATATGAACCCTGCTTCTCCCCAAATTCAGCTTCTTCCCATTTCCTGTTCAAGACAGGAATCCACTCTGTTCAGTTCTACTCAGTCTCACAATCCTAGCTCTACCTCTTCTTTTTTTTCAAGTGATACCCATGTTGCTGCCACTCAAATGTTATCCCTTTGGGGAGAACTATTCACATCCAAACTTGAATATGGAAGTCAATGATGCACATACAACATCATTAGCATCAAAAACACCCCAAGGTGTTGAACCCTGCAAGATAAGGAGAGTTAGAAACAAAACTACATTACGAAAACTTTGACTGAATTTGAAGATTAGGGGTTTTTTTAATCACCACAGAAGGTGTCGGTACGGTACCTCCTGGAGGATCCAGCACACTGAACACATTTCAAGAAGAAGGATCACTGTGTAATCTTCCAGCTGCAGCTGCTTTGAGGTCCCATGGAGCTGCCTGATAGCAGCTCTGCAGAGACCATGAACATTTGCCATTCTCCCAGCCTGTACAGCACTGCTGTGCATTTCCTACACTGAAAGGATTTTGCACCTGCATCTAAATATTCTTTAAACTTGTTATTATAAGCCACTAAGATGAGACAAAGGATCCCTCAATTTTTGAAATTTTGCATCCACCTAGCATAAAGCTATCCCTACAAAAAGCCATTATAACACAAATATAAATTTGGATAATTTTCATGTATATTATGAGATGTTTAAATAGTGTTATTCACATCTGTTTAAAAATATTGCATAATTATTCTTCCAATTCTCAGTATAATTGCATACCTTGGCAAAAATGAAAGATATCGTTTATTCAATGTAAGATCTTGGCTTCCACATATAATTCAGATTACAACTCTGTGCATTGCAAAAGAAGAGGAAAATACAATGTTTGAGTATCACAATATGCAGGCCTTGCATCAGCTGTGAGATTGACATAAAGTTGCGCTTTGTACAGTCAGTAACAGGAGAGCTGCAGCAGACATGCAGAATTTATATTTCAAAACACCTTTTACTATTTACTAGGCTAAAGTATGAAGTTTTTGCATTTTCAAAAGAATTATGCTAAATTATACCAGAGAAAAAGTTAACAAAATTAAGGCAAAAAGAAAGTGACAAAAGTGATCTTGCAATCTAAATTTCAGTCCTTTCCTGTCACTGTCTACAACACAGCCTTCCACATGTCTATTACCTTTTCAACACCAACTCTGCCTCATTCAATATGTAGAAGAGAGGGTGGTGACTTACTGTTTTATCTCATCCTAGCTCAGTATGCAACCATTGTCCTGAATATTGATTAAAAAAATGCTCTTAAAGACATAATGATTAAATACCATCAACTTTATGATGTTCACTACTACAATGCTATTCTCACAAATATTAATTCAATTTTCACAATATCCCAGATGACATATCAATACATTTAAAGAATCTAAAGCATCAATCCATTAAAATCAAAGCATAGACAAACCAGGGAGTTCAGTTTAAGATGCCTAGTACCCGACTTCTAACATTATTTTACATTTCATGTGTAGCTTCCATCAGCCACAATCCTCAACACTTGCACAAATCAGTCCTGAGGTATGAAGACGCATAAAAACAGAAAAAATACAAACTAGCAATCATTGCTTAGCTAGACTGACCTTCTGGTAGACCAAAGTGAAAAGAATGCTTTACCACTGCTAAGAGAAGTAATTTAAGCTGCTATGAAAGACAGTTTACCAAGCACTTTAAATCACTCCAATGAAAAGGTGCAATTAACAACAACCATTTGCATGGGACATCACTTCTCTCATCCACAAGATGGACAACATGCTGGCAGGTGAAAGCAAGTAACGAACCACTTGTGTTTATATGTGTTAGAAAGATAGACAGATAGATAGCTGTCTTGTCTATTCACCAGGGTACAGCATTTAACACACAACCCAGAGTCTTCAAATTTCAATGACCTCATTTATGATAATTATCATGAAGGACTATAAAAGACATCACAAGATGAAAGAGGAGTACATTATTTATATCGTGTGACTGCTGGATATATTTCAGAAAACACAAGCAAAGCAAGTGTAACTCAAGGAATCACAATCCCTTACTGGTCTCTCAAATGAAAAGAAGGGTTTTGTTCAGGACAATATAAAAGATACGTGACTTTGTGCTTCACTTACAGTAAAACGTCCTTTAAATGCCAAGCTAATTTAATTTCCTGTATCTAGCCACTCTACCCAAAACTTTTTTTTGATCTCTTTGAAGTAATAAATGGATTAGAACAGAACGAAAGTTCAAACTAGCCACTTGTTATCTAAATGCAGATAGTAGCAGGGTTTTGAATTCTCAAATTCACCCTTTGAAAAAAAATCATTTATACTGAAGCATATGAAAAAAAAAAACCACCTTTGAAATATATTTCAAATAAGAGTTAGCAGCAATAGCCTTTATGAAGGTTACCTTACACTTCATTTTAATTTGCATACCCTCTTGGCAAATTTTTATGTTAATAACTACTTTTTTTTATGCAGTATGTTTACTTGAGGATGATTTCAAAAAGCTTTCAGACAAAAGTCTACATGATTTACTGAAGCAACTGAGGCTAAGAAAATACCTGATGTTTTTCCATGTCAAGTATGTCTAGATATCTTTTCTTTAGGCAGCTCTAGAACTGTCGCACAACAGAAAAGGAACTTGGTGGAGAATTTTGTAGAACCTGGCAAATTCACCTAAGAGACCTAACGTAGGTAAGCTTGCTCAAAATTATACACTTTGGCCCTGATTTTGGCCAAGAAACCGGTAATAATCAGTATCATCACCTAGTCTGCCTGCTATATATCATGACTGAAATCTGCATGCTGGATCTAAAGGAACCAGTCATTGGAAGATATTTTATAAATCATCAGTATCAACAAGAGACGACATCGAAAATAAGAATTAAGGCAGTCCATTTATGTGCAGACAGGATAGTCTGTACATAGGACATACAGAAATCATCTTCCATGTTATGAAAGGTGAGAACTGGTAATAGCATACCACGTATGCTAATGAAAAAAGATGTTTAAAACTCAAAACTGAAAGAAGCAAAAAAATTATAAATCTGTTCCTTACACCTGAAACCTGGCAACTTTCTTCCCATGTGCCCACAGCAGCACCTCTTCTGAGCAAAAGACAGCAGCACAGAAGATGATACACCAGCATAAGAGTAGCTGATGATAATGTAAAACAGCCAACTTTGCCTTCCTTTCCTCTTATAGGGATGTAAAGTCAGGTCCCTTTCTCCTATTCAATATCCATCACATCCGGAAGAACAGAACTACCCCTGTTTCTAATATTGCTTATATTGTCCAGAAAGCTCAGAAATTCCTGAATACAGGAGTAATAATGGATGGATGGCCAGTATTTATTTCCTAAGAAAATTAGGGAAAATTTACAGGAACTGATTTGACTATGGTAATTCAGCACTTTCACAAGGAAAAAGTACTAATGTTAAAGAATGTAGTAAATAAAGATTTGATAAAAAAAGAAAACAAAAAACAACAACAAAAAAGACCGAAACCAAACAAACAAAAATCCCCACAAACCAACAAAAAAAACACAACCAATAATCAGAGTAAAAAGAAATCAGAAGCAAAACATTCTTACAACCTCTTGTGGTGATCATTCCTAAATTATTCCAGAAAGCTGTGGATTCACTTTCTCAGGATCATTCAGTCTCATAATCTTTAGCGAAAAACAAGGCACTGGGCTCCAAAGAGGGCTCACTGGCAAAATGTAATGGGCAGGCTGAGAACAGATGACCCGAAGGCTTTTTCTGGTCTTAAATGCTTTCTAAAAGCCTAAGAACTTCCATTTTCATATTTCACCTGGCTCTTCTAATAATAACAAGTTGTGCTCAAAAGCCAAGTCAAAATAATTACAAAATAATACCTAGGCTGTATGCCCTTCTAGGACAGAGCTCAGGCAGCTATAATTCTGCTTGTCTAAGAGACCAGACCCCAGACTGAGCACAGATGTAATGACAGTCTTCATTTATATGGTTACTTATTATTCCCTTTCTCTGCACACAGAACGGTTCTTTTCTGTGGGTGAACTAACAATAAAAGTAATACATACATACAGCACTCAAGTCCCACCAAAATCAAAAATTTACCTGTTTAAAATGAAAAGTGTAAATAATGCTGCCTAAGCAAACAGAACAGTTATAGGTTTATTTTTTAAACCAAAGCATATAATCAAGCTATGCATTTCAACATTTTAATAAACTGCCAGAGCTGAGCATAGTATTCCAAAGTGAAATTATAAAAACTCATAGCACAAACTAACTACTCAGTGCCTAGGGCTAGAAGAAACAGAGCACTACACACATTCATTCTTACGAAATTTCACTCATTTTTCCACTGTTGCCTTTGATACTAGCATTTAGCTGATTCAGGAAAGAGAAATAGGTATACTCAGATCTGATCTCATCAAGTATAGAAATTTGTATTTGGGGATTCTTGCACTAAAAAGGTAGGTCTTTATTGCAGAGGTAATCTTCCACATTTAATACACACTAATTGAGAATTAAAAATAAATCCAGTTACTGCACATTGTATTCTTTAAGCTCACAGAAAGCTGTTTATTGTTCTGACTCAAGTCAGCATGAGATTTTGTTCATATTACTCAACCATTTCATTACTGCTCTTATCTGTTAAAGAATAAGAATACCTATTATATAAGCACAGCATTTAAGAGATTACACACCACAAAAAGCAAAGAAATACAAGGAGACCACTTTTAAACACTGTAGTCTTAGTGATTTCTAATGTAATAAGTAATTGAGGACTGAAAAGACCTCCCTTTGCAGGATTATTTCCATTTGAAAACTGAGGTCACATTGAATCCAGTTTCTAAAGAGATTGTTACTATAAACGGCTGCAGTTTCTTCTCCCAGATGACAGAAAACACTGTTATTCTAAATAAAAAACTGATGCCGCTTCAGGAAGATATAGTGCTTCAGATGTATGCATTAAATTACCTCTTCTCATAAAGTAAACACATCAGTCATTATATGCAAAACACACATGTTCTAACAGTTACTTCAAACAAATATGAAGCTGCCTACATAAGTACCAACCCTATGATAAATATCTATAAACACAATGGAAAACAATCTATTTTTCATAGAAACTTCTTACAGACACTAAATGTCAGTTTTGTTAATTTATCAGCAAGTACATGTTCAATTATTTTAGTATTATCATTAACCTTGGCTTCTGGAGACTTACTAGAAGAAAGAAAAATAATGACACAGACAATGTCACATAATGACCACACTCAGAGACTTTTCTTTATCTTTTTTGTGTGCATCTCAGAAGACCCATGTGTACATCAGCACTGTACATCAGTACAACTGACATCGCTTTTCTTTAGGCACAGATAGGAATGCCCAGAACTCTGACCTTCAGGGTTACGGATAGAAAACATCAATAATTGTTTCCAGGAAATACCAGATTACCATCAAACATGGTTCTTGCAGCATAGAATATGTAGATCCCATCAGTCACTGTGCCCTACAAAAGTTGTCGTCTTTTGCTGCTCGCATCTAGTGCAGAAAATAGTCCAGAACTAGTGCAGATGTTCTGCCTGAGACTTCTACAAAGCTGCCTTTAGCCTGTCCTCTTCCCAGCAGGATCCTTGAGCTCACATTTTCTAACCATTCTCCAGAGAACTTAACTTGGTTCATTATCCCACATTCTCTGGACGTGATCTCTGTATTAAAAGTAAATACTCACTTAACAGTTGGTCCCAAGACTCTGCTAAAGACAGCTCAACAGAAAAGTCACCAATTAATGTTGTGATTTTTAAAAAGTTTCAACCCCTTGTATTCAAAAATTGATTATGTTTTTTAATTCACTCTATTCTGGCCTGTAGCACTACTTTAACATGCGCTCCCATACAGTCTCTTCAGTTTCTTCTCCTGCCCACAGCTGGTGGGAATAAACAGCAAGAAAACTGTTGCTCTACTTCACACATATGTTATCCTTGGGTTTGGACTTTGATTTTTGACATTATGTCTGTATGTGCCTGTTCGTTTGAATTGATTTTTTTCCTGGGGATGTGCTTACTCTTAGTTTCAGGATTTACAAACTAAGGGAAGTGGGGTTCCCGTTCAGAAGCATGGATCTGCTTATTCTGGTGCCATCTCTTCGCTCAGATGTGCTTTTCATTCTATTGCTGTTGGAGTTAGTCCTTGGAACAAATTATCACTGACAGCACACACTTTGGATTATCCATGGGACTGTTCTTGGACTTCATTTCCCAAATACCACTTTCAGTGTCTGGCGTTTTATGGGACTAGGGTACAGTGTAGGAAAAAAAAATGCTGTATTTTGCAAGATGAAAAAAGTACATATTCAATAACTTACCCCTTCTGCCTTTTCTTCTGTGTTAGCCAACATTTCCTGAAGGGCCCGTACTGATAGAGACTGCTCCAGCACGAAGGTGCAGATGGACAAATCAGGTGGAACATTCTAGGTGAAAGAAAAACATGAGATCACGTTAGTCACAGATTTGTGAAAAGCACTTTCTAATGCTTCTATCTTCCCTCACTTTCCATGAATCTGAAAGATCTAGTATATCCTTGAGGCTATGAAAGCCAGTGACGTTCTGGGCTGCAACAGTTAAGGCTTAGCCAGCAAGCAAAGGGAATCAATTCTTCTCTGCTCAGCATTTGTAAGCTGACGTCTGGGGTACTAGGCTCCCCAGTTCAAGGACAGGGAACTGCTGGAGAGGGTAAAGCAGAGGACTATGAAGATGATCAGGGGCCTGGAGCACCTTTCTTACGAGGAAAGGCTGATGGACTTGGGTCTTTTTAGTCTGGAGAAGACTGAGGAGGGATCTGATCAACACCTATAAATACTTAAAGGGAGAGTGTAAGAGGATGGGGCCAGTCTTTTTTCAGTGGTGCTCAGTGTCAAGACGAGGAAATGGGCACAAATTTGTACATAGGAAGTTCCGCCTAAACATGAGTAGAAACTCCTTTACTTTGATGGTGGCAGAGCACTGAAACACGCTAGCCAGGGAGGTGGTGGAGTCTCCATCACTGGAGACATTCAAAACCCGCCTGGACACGTTTCTGTGCAATTTGTTCTAGGTGGACCTGCTTTGGCAGGGGGGGTTGGACTAGATGATCTCCAGAGGTCTCTTCCAACCCCATATCATTCTGCGATTCTCTGCTTCTGTGCTTCATTTGGGGTCTCTCAATAATAGACAGAAACCAATAAACTGCATCAAGTTCAGCAGAGGATCCCCATCATTGCGAGGGCTGGTGCACTCGCCCTTTGTGGCTGGGGGAGCTGAGCTCGATCAGCCTGGATGGACGAGAGAAAGGAGAGTAGGATCTTATGGTTCTCTTTACCAATCTGGTGGGGATTACAGGGAAAATAGAGCCAGACTTTTCTCAGAGTTGCTCCTTGAAAGGAACAGGAGAAGCAATATAAGTAGTACCGAAGAAAATTACAATTAGATATTAGGGAGAAAAATTCACACTGGGAGTAGAAAACAATGTCGAAGGCTGCCAAGCAAAGCAATGGAATCTTTGCTTGGACATTAGCGTATGGCACATATGTCTTAGATGTGATGATAAGATTGTAGGCGAAACAAAATTTAGACTTTAGGCTACTGGCAATAGCCAGACCTCATCTTTATGATTTTTTCAGATCAAGATTAATTTTCTGTTGCAGAAACATAGGACACTGCCAAGCCAGTAGCTTCTCAGCCTTGCAGAGCAATATGCTTCATTATATTCTGTTCTAAGTGGGATAAAATTAAAGAGTCTTAAAAAACTTGTCATGTCTGAAAAAAATCACTGAGCTATTGAAAAGCTAATTTTCCAGACTATCATAAAAATTGGTAATAAATTTGAAACAGGTTTGTAATAGCAATGTCTAAGTTACAAAGTAATAAAGTAAAATTAGACTTTATGTGGGGTCCTTTTCTTCTGTTAATAGAATATTCAACTCCTACACACCTCTTCTTGCCTCCAGAACTTCTTTCATGTTCCTTCTCTTTTCCTTGTCATGTTAGTTGCATATTTTAGTTTATGAATACTTTTACTGTCTATTGGAAATCTTTTTTTACACCATGAATACTTTACCGCTAAAGCTGTGAAACTGCACATTTATTCAAACCGTGTACATTACATTAAATTGTAAAAGGTAGTTGCAAAATCATTTCATTCCCTCTTTTTCAGAAGTTAGTTTACTCAGAATACCTCATAGTTAATAGTTTATTAATTTGCTGTTCATCACTCCTAACATTACAAAAATTCAAGTCTGTTTAATAACTAATAGATCTTTCATTACCTTCCCCTATTTGTATTTCAATAAAATGAATGTAAAATATTATTTTAAATTAAAGTTTTAGTCAGTTCAAAAAGCATCAGATAGCATCCTCTTTTGCATCAGATTTTGATGCTTAGAAATGAAATATTTTTAAGCCAACTCTTTTAGAATCAGTCCTCTACTTACTTGTCAGTGTTCTCGTTACCATTTTCCTTTTGTAGTTACTCAGACACAACAGTCCTGTTCATACTCGCATTAGGCCAATAGACAACTAATTAGATTCTCTTCAAAACATGCCTTTAATGTAAGTACTATCATAAGTCCTTATTTTACAAAGTAGGAAAGAGAGCACTCAAAGATTGCAGGTTGCAAGGTGTTGTTTCTGCTCAGTAAACACAAGTACAATTTTCCATTCTAGAAAGCCTCAGAGAAAGAAACTGCCTGACAGTCCAGCTCACCTTCAGCTCTCCCCAGTGCAGACTGACTGACAAACAAGAGCCTGAACAAAACAGAAAAAGATGCTCCTTGCACTGCACTCAGAAATGAGCCAAAGCTATGTTTTCTGTCTGTTTGCCAATAAACAAACATATATAAGCTAACAAAGTCTCCATATCTGCTCATTACAGGGGGGTTAGATTACATGATTTTTAAAGGTCCTTTCAAACACAAATAATTCTATAGCAGTATTCCTACTGTTATTACTGTTAAAGCAAGATTTTTGCTGGCAGAATATGTCTCTCATACAATTTTGTGACCTATCAACATTTTTTACTGCTAAACCTACCCTACAAGTTATACACTCCAAAATATGGAAAATCTTGCGTCATTTCACACATTGATTAAACCAACATAACTAGGACACTCCTCCTTCATCAATTCCATTCTCCTTTACATTCAAGACAGTCATGAGCATTTTCTTCCCTCCTCATTAAAACTCAAGAATTAAGATTTTCCAGCTCTTCTCACAGCAGGTAAGACACAGTTTGAGCAGCCAGAGTAATAAAAGAGAACCGTATGAGATCATCTTGCTTTAGTAAAGGAAAGAGGCCCCCTCTTACAGCCTAGCAGAATGTTAGAACCAGTTCCTTATTCTCAAGGCAGAGAGAAGAGCACATCATCCCACCTCCTCTCTGTGGCATGAACGCCTAGACACCCCCGTGGCCCTCAGAGAGAGCAATGCATTTCCCCCACGATCTGAAGAAAGATGCATCTACTGATGTGATGAGCATGTGAATCGAACTCTTCCACTCTGGCAGGTTTTTCACCCAGATCTGCTCTGCTGAAGCTCCAACAGGCATGGCTGCACACACTGTACAACAATCACAGCACGGACATGCATAGGACAGATGCAGAATTGCCAACATATTTGGCTCAGACAGTTATCGCTCTGCTCACCCCTATACAGTCCAGTTTAATGCTGATGCTTTTAGAGCTCTGGATTTAGAAGACAGGGCTCCAGGTAGGCATAAAGACACAGATTGAAGGTTCCCATTCTGAATAGCCCCTTCCAAAAAATAATAATTCCAGGTAATTTAAAACCCTCGTTTAAGTGTACTAGAATTTGTTCACAGTGCATTTTCAATCACTTCAAAGCATAAAATAAAAAAGAGGAAGGAAAAACACAGAGTCTTTGTCAGTCCTCTGATTAGCTGCCTTATATTACTTCACACACAGACAGAAGAAGGAACATGAAAAATAAAGTTATTCTTCGTACAAATGAATATATCTGAAATACCATGGAGCTATTTAACAGACATGCAGATGTTGTACTTAGGGATATGGTTTAGTGGTGGACTTGGCAGTGTCAAGTTTATGGTTGGACTTGATCTTAAAGGTTCTTTCCAGCCTAAATGATTCTATGAAATTGCATAGTACCTTTTAGTGCCCAGTCCAGAAAGTGACCACATATTCTAGGAGCTGTAATGAGAATCTGTAGCAATCAGTTTGCAATATCAGGCTTTTTTGAGGACAGGTCAAACGTTTTGGGCAGGTATTTTTAGTGATTGCTTTGCTACACTATGAATACCCTGTTAAATTATAAGAGTTTTAAAGAAAACATTTTGCTACATGTCTAACAACTACCCACCAAAGCACTTCTAATAAATACCAAAATAACCTGTAACTAGTTGGAAATTTTCAATGGATTAATGATAATAATAAATCCTTGATTTGAGAGCAGAACACAATTAACATGCCCAAAAAATGATCAGTGCTCAAAAACAGATGTCTCAAAAGACATAAATAACCACGTTGGTAATCCTGAACCTCCATTTCCACCAATTTTTATTGCATTCATTTTTGCTGCAGTAACTTTCTAAATGAAGGCATGGAAAATAGTTCCTATTCCAAAAAGTTTGGGTTGCTGGTTTTTTTGGAGTTTTTTTTGTTAACAGAATATGTAATGATGTCTTTCAATAGTCCAAGGAATCTGTATCACTTATCTTTGACCCAAAACATCAGTGAAAAATTCTGACAAAGAATTCAGTATTCAAAACAATTTCTTTTCTATTTTTTACATATTTGCAAAATCAATTCTATTTTAATTATTTTTAACATAAAATACACCTAGTGACTTGAAAAGTCAAAAGTACCAACTCCAGTACTCCTCAGAGCTTAAAACATTGTCTCTGCTAGTTCCTGAATACAAGATTTGTCTTATTGTCAATTATTTGTCTAGACAACCTAGACAGTCATAAATTACAAACTAATGTCTGAGCAGCTTGTTAAAAAAATAGATTATAACAAAAATAGGCTAGAAATCATATATTAAATTTCAAATGGAGATGCAGCACAACTAGAGAAAAATAATAAATTAGCTTTTTCTATTGATCCTTTATCATTATTTAAAATAGCACCTACAAGCCAGTGAAGTTAGAGAGATTAAAATAGTCATTCTCATCTGCAATTTTCAAAGCATATATATTACTGGAGTAATTGCTGGATTATTTAGAAAATTTGAGAATTATTTATTCTTCCTACTATTTTAAACTGTATTTATTGTGTACACTAATTTTCTGTAGTAATATTTGCATAGTAAATTATGCTTTACTCTGTGGGAGGTAGATTTGCAAATTAGATAATCATACCCTTTATTAAAAAGGTGTTTTGAGCAAAGCTTTTGAAACGCTATTTAAAAACATCTCTAACTTGAGTGCAACCCACAACTGAATTGTGGATACTGGATCTATTTGTTATGCACTATTTCGGTTTTTAGGGAGTTATTATTTGCAAGCATGCCGTACTC
Organism: Calidris pugnax; assembly: GCF_001431845.1. Lineage (NCBI taxonomy): Eukaryota > Metazoa > Chordata > Aves > Charadriiformes > Scolopacidae > Calidris > Calidris pugnax. Next base: position 24,098,855 of record NW_015090922.1, read on the forward strand.
CAGTGTGATGACAATGAAAGCAAGAGTTCGAGACGCAAAACTCAGTCCTGCTGTCGTTGCTCTGATGATTACATTGCTCTAACAAGCCACAGTAACACATGACCCGCTCTTATAATGTGAATGTAAACTGAACTTCTGCCTCTCATAAATATTAGTACAAGACTGAATAAGACTAAATACCACCAGCAAACACAATTCTGTCTCTAAAAATAAGCAGCTTTACCTCAGCTTTATTTTTCTTCCTAGTTATTTGCAATCTTCCTAGTTGTTTTCCTAGGCTTATGGATATTTTTATTTCTCTTCTAACCAAATTCCCAATGAAACTTTCATCTGTAACTGTAGACTAAACATTCACACTAAAAAAACCCTTACCTAAGCAGCCTGGTTTACAAAGCATCCACAGATTGTAACATTGTCAAAAAATGAGATGTTGGTGTTCATAACTTTTTTTAAAGTGGCACATTTTTAGATGCATAACTTTGAGTATCCAAGTAGGAGGATTCAAAAAGTAATTTTAGTACAGAATTTAAGAAAAACATCTGTAGCCCTATTTGTGGGAGTAGCCTGAAAGAACTGAACCCATCATCTCTGTTCAAATTACATTTAAATTTATACTTCTCAGTCTTTTTGGCAGTCTTTTCTACTTAAATGAGATTTTGTCCGGTGACAGCAATGAAACACAGTCAACATCACCAAATAAAAACCTCCACTTCTAGGACTCTCTATAAAAGCATAGCTTTCTGTGTTTTCAAGCTTGTCATAAAAAAGATGGACCCAGTACAGAAATACATGGCTCTGGCAACAAGTCCCGTCAGCCCAATAGGATGAATCATATTCACCAAATCCCAAAATAGAAAAGACAGAGAATGAATTATGAGTCTTACAGTTTCAATTCTAGAAGAGAAGACCTTTCAATAGCGGTGTCAATCTCCTGCATATTTATCATTAGCAGACCATGAAGGTTACCTGGGCATCTCCTGCAAAAACTTGCTTTGAGTTGCTTATGACTATTTCAGTCTGAAATGATCACTTTCTGTACAAGGCATCTGCAAAAGACTGACCATGTATAGGATACTCCATACGAAACAGTCGATTCCATCAAAAGCATAGAAGTTTTCAACATTCAAACCTTTTTTACATTACTGTATTTTAAATTCATAGTGTCCTCATGTTTTTGGAAGCATGGTTTGACAAGGAAGTGGCCTTTTGTCACCAGTATGCTTTTCACTCTTTAAAGGAAAAAAAATGTGTAAATCTGGTCAATTCTACTTCCTGAAAAATGTCATCTTTCACGTAATGAAAAGTTTCTTGTTAATAGTTGAAAACTCTAGAGATTCCTTGTTCACAGGACAATTATTCCATGGGATAAAATTGGAAAACTCACAGGAATACCAGAAGGATGAAACCAGAATAAGGTCCGGAATAAAAAACCAAGGGAAAAGGAAAACAACACAAGGAGAAACAGCTTGTGGTGGAACTAGGTCAGACCCAAACACAGTGCAAACAATTAATTTTCAAAGCCTAAAACACAAGACAGCTTTAAGTCCTCAGTGGTTCTTTTCAATCATGTTGGTTGCCTGTGTCACTACGTGCTGATCACCTGTGTTTTAACGTATCTTGTTAGTTTGACCTAAACAACTGATTGATTTAAGTTTTTAAAAAGATTCTCTTCTTATGGTCACAGAATACAAAGTTCCCCTATTTTATCCACATTCCTGAGTGCAGAATTCTCTCAAAAATGAAGTGTTAGATTTGAGAAATCCAGTAGCAAAAAAAAAAAAAAAAAAAACACCGAGATTGCTTTCTGTTGATGTATCAACGATTAACACCCATCACCAGTAGGCTATGTCTTATCAGGTGGAGTTACTAGCTTTTATGCCTGCATGAGTTAGCACAAGAGTGAAGACTAAAATCCTTTCCTACTCTTATTTCCAGATAGTGAATGTCATCTGCTGGTCACACTGAAAGTTCACTGGCAAATAAAACAGTGTTACCTGAAACTTAAGCTGTACAAACTGAAGGAATAACAACATTCAGAAGGAAACTGCTACTTGTTTTTTTCCCCCCCTCTCATAATGTCCTTTAAAAATCCACAAGAAATCTATTTCTTCTTAGGCTGTTGTTACATAAGTACAATTATAAATGTCAAAATTTTGTTTCATTTTTTTCAGTTTTTGCTCTTTGGAAGCAACTGTGATCCAGACAGCTGTCAAGGATCCTGAGGCTATTATTATTTACAGAGCAGACTGTCTTAACTGCTTGGAAGTTGTAACTCCCAGTATGATGTTTACTTTCTGTATGGATTTAGGGCCTCATACATTCTATCTCTAAAAAAGGTAAGTAAAGAGTTTTTTTTCCTCTTACCCTCCATCCCTCCCTCTGGCCTCCTTTCTAACTCTACGTAAATCCAATCTACATTAGTGAGAGCTGTTTTGCTTTTTTATCTGCTCTCTGAAAATTTAAAACTCTTAGCAACAGATAAAAGCAAAATTGGGTAAAGAGCCACACAACTTTGAGCCTTGATGGATAAACCAGGTCAATCAACTCAACAGCCATTTCAACATCCACTGCTGTAGCCAGAAGCTTAGATGAACATGAGCTAATAGTATATCACCCATATGCAGTGTAAATGTGTTAATTTTTAATGTAATTAGGAAAATTCCACGCTAATTAATAAAATAAAAAATTCTCATAGGATCAACAGTGCTACAGAGGTTCTAGGCACACATCCAAATTAACAAAACATTTTTTGTTTAACCTGATGCCGATCCTGCAAATTCGACCTTATTATGCTAATCTTTTGTGTATTATTCAAAACTCTACAGTTTCCTTTTATTCTTAGAGGTAACATTGTATTTGTAGGTACTGCAATAAGTAATGGAAAAATCTGGGATATTATCAGTTGGGAGGGCACTATTGCTTTAGAATCTGGACAGCAGCAGTTACCCTTTGATTCTTGCAGCATCAGAAAGATGATCTTTATCAAATACTATTTTGTTCCTTTCTAGAAAGCAAAGCAGACGCCCAACAGGAAAATCTTCCTAATCTCTGACCAGATTTATTATAAGCCATGCACATTACAACAATCATATTTCAAAGCAGGAATCCTATCATCTTCCAGGATCAAACATGTAGGGCAAACGTGCACATCTTTCGTGGCTGTAATAACTGACCTGTCTCAGTAGAAATCTTACCTCTGGATAGGACATTATTCACAGAGATTCTTATTGTTAAATTGATCCCATAGCTGAAATCTTCACAGTGGAATTATAACATATAAAAATGAAATCCATATAAAAAATAACCCTTCCAGAATACCCTACACCAACTCTTAATGAGCAATTCATTCACTTTGCAGTCTACATGAAACAATGTATCTAAGAGAAGCAAAACCTGCTTATTTCATAAGCTATCAACTATAATACAGAATAATGCATACCAAATTTGAACTTGGATGGATTTTATTGTAAGTTTTCAACTACTGTGCTTTCCATTTTACATTGCTGCAATCAAAAGTCAACCTGTGTAACTAGGAAAATCAATGCCTATCAAATATTAGAATGGGGGACTGGGAATGTATGCTCTGGGTCACCTCTGACTTGTCCTTAAGCAAAGGAAAGGAGATGCATCACCAGTTCTCTCCTGGGCAAAACAGTTTCAAAGTAGCAAAGCATACATAGCCATCAAAATCCTTTGTGGTAAGATGCAACAATGCACTTAGGCACTTACAGTACTAAACTGCATATTAACAGTCAATATTTTCTTTACAAACATGTAAAACAAATCAGTTTTTATAACTAAAATGAATAATGCATATACTCTGTTTTAAGTCAATACTCATTCATGTGCTTAATTCAATTAAAAAAATTATTCAAAACAAATGAAATGAAACCACCCACAGAATTTTCAGTCTGTCCCATGAGCCTTACAGAAGCTAGATGTGCTTCACTCAAATTTAGGCGTGCCACCCTCTACTGCATGGCAAAAAAAATTACTACATTATAAAGCCATTATGAAGGTGATAGCGTACCATACCCAGCTCTTTAATTCATTTTGTCCCTCTTGTTATATGTCTTTCAAAGGTCCATTCTGATTCAGCCTGTGTGTAATGCTCCCCAGTTTTGCATCCCAGAATGTTTTGATCTGATTTGATTTAAAATAATAATTCTATCAAAAATTATACATTTATCTTAAAATGTATACACATTCACCTGCAAATCAAATAGAATTTTTGTCAATTAGAATGACATACTGAAAGTTATTGACTCAAAAAAATATATCACTAATCATGAAAATCTTTATATCTTAGAAAAACTCCATCAGATATTTGGGCAGGGTCAGAAAGACATGAGCAGTCCTAAGATTAAGGACTGTCCGTCAGGAAATTCTTAATGGATTTAGAGACATATACTGTCAGAGTTTCACTACTCATAAAATGTATAACAATGTATTCAAACATAAATATCTATTTAAAAGTATCTCACCATGTACACTCAGAAATTGTGGTGTATCTGTAAATGCGCAAACGTATACCCCTGCTTGAATCTGCATGGCACTGCATTTGAGCATACACTGCATGATGTAAGAAATAAGCACTTATTTTACTATGCACTTTATTAACTACAAAATCAAAACCCTTAGAATAATAATTAATGATTATTTGTTCAACTTCTTAAAGACTCCAGTTTTGTCTAGTTTTGGTTTAAGGTGCCAAAATATTATTACTAAGCCATTAAGCAAACAACTGCTGCTTTAAAGGATTCTCCGTTTATCATTCAGTAACATACCAGCACAAAAAGCTGCCACTAAGTACAGTCTAGACAGAAATACCCACATGCATTTCCCAGCAAACAACCCACAGTCTCAGAAGTGAATTATGCAAGAGGTAATAAAGCAAGAGGCTTAAAAATTCAGAGAGGGTAAAGAAAGTCTCAAGAAGCTGGCAAGCTATGTGGACTTTTTTCCTGCTGCTGTTGAACACATGTTCAAGGAGGGAGTATAACAAGAGGTTTGCAGACACCACCCCTGTCTGCAACTATCACATTCATTTAGATCATTCACCTATCTGGAGTTTCCTCCTTGACCATATTCAAGCTCTTCCATTTCAAAGTTGCACATTTTGCATCACATTAACTGCTTGGCAGATATCTATTATGCACAACTGCATATTATTTTCTAGATGCTTTTAATTTTACTTTACCAATATCTCAACTTTCACCTGACCAAGCAAAGATGTTCCACTCCTCTACTAAGGTGCATGTTTATGCTGAGGATTTACCATAACCTTTCAAATGCTTCTGTTTGGTATTGCTTTATTTTCTAAAAAAACATTTTAAAAAAAGTATTTCCACATTCTGGCAAATTTTGCAAAATAACCAGAAGTCATCTTAATTAATTTTCCTAAGGAATCCACCTTTTCTATATAAATAAAACAATTCTATAATAATTATGTCTACTGTTATGTGTACGTGAAAAGAGCTTTAATGGAAACTATAGATAGAACTATTCTCCGTGATAAGCAAGGTGGAAACATACACAATGGGAAAAAATTCTTTTGCTATTTCTGGTTTATGTAGTGAGATTTTTATACTCATTAACCTGTACACATACTTGCAACTGAATCAGCCCAAAGAAGTCAAATTAATTCTTAGTGTACTACTGACCAAATCACATACCAAATATGGCACTCAAAGTATATTAAACTTTATTCTTACAATAGCTAAACACACTAGGTATTTTTCTTATTTAAAATAAGAGCTCATTGCAATTGTACTTCATTTCGATTAACTTTTTTGTATTGCCTGATACTTATTAAATTTACACACACTGCAGAAAGAAATTCTGTGTTACTGGACTTTCCAATTTATTGAATAATGGGCACTCAAATGATTCCTCGGCGAGTCCATTCATACTTTATATTGCACTGAGCAGAACATGTGTTTCCTTTCTAGGACCTCTGTCTAACCTTCTTATGCAAGAGGGTTGTTCCTTTTTCTCGCACAGTACTTTGGCATTTTCTTCACAGAGAAATGATTTATCCCTGCTGTATCTATTAATGATCAATATACACCCTGGCCATTTCAAGAATCCTAAGCTATCTAAACTTATTAATCCAATATTATCTAGAGCTGTTTGAACGATGGCAGTTCCTGATCCTGATTCACATTTCCCTTGATAATTGCCTTATCACCAGCTGTAAACATTGTACTGCACAACTAGAACTGGTCAATACTCGGAGAAACACCAAGAAAACCTGAAATTCCTAACTCCCCATTACCATTAAAAGGCATTTAGATGTGGGATAGAGGTAGAGTTCACAGGATTGTTAAGGGAATACTGTATCAATCTTTTGAAACCAGCCCAGTGACCTATGCAACTATGACCCAGTTGCCTACAATTTTTTTAATGGCACATGAAAAGTCAGTTCTCATGGAAAGGCCACCTTTTTGTGGATGACATCTTTGCAAATATGTCAAGAAAAGAGTACAAATACCTGGAAGATGGAACAAGATTCCCACTCCTAAATACATTCTTTATATTCAGTAAGGAGGGAAGAGAGAACTTCTCTAAGGAGTTAAAGCTCAAAAACATTGATTAGTATTATTCACAGGGGCTCATTACAAGAATATCACTTTCTATACGACAAGAAAAGCCGTCTCACACTCAATTAGGCAGAACATTAGCTGGAACCCCTTCCAGCTCACATAACTTCCCCACTAGCAGACTGAAGGCAGCACAAAAGCAGACTGCACACAATCTTTTTACAAGACCCTCGCACCAAGGCACAGAGAACCATTAAAACTCCTTTCTAAACAGTATTTGAAAAGACCAAGCCAAAAAAGACAGAGAGGAAGGACATCTGAAGCTACTAATCATACTGCAGGAAACCACAATATTATTTCCTTCCTCCAGCTATTACAGACACGGTTCAGTAAGAAAAAACGGACTGGAGGTGTCAGTGTCGTTCACGCATCACTGCAGCTCCATCCCACACATCTACAAGTTGTCAAACAAAGAACCAATTTCCAGCAATTACTGAAAAATAATCAAAACCACAGGAAATGCAGCCTGAACTCTGACCTTCTGCGTTTATGCAAACTCTTTAAGAACATAATCACTTTCTTTACTATCCAACCTCTGTTTTTTAATGCAAAACAAAGCACCTGTTCTTTTGCTTGTAAAACCAGAAGAAGTTATGTTTGTATTGGTATACAACAACCTCCCTGCCAGCATTAGAAAAGTCACTAAAAACTTGACTTTGGGTTTCAAGCACAGGAATACAAAACCAAACTGTTTTCACTTGCCTAATTTCCCCTCTTCCAACCCAGAAATTTATAAAGTAACACCCTCGATTAATGTTACAAATACTCTTGTTATGATAGCGAGTTACAGCATTCCCTCTGCTGTTAAAAAAGCACAGATCTTCTTCCTTGTTTTTCTCAGAGAATTAACCAGGAGGAAACGCCTAGAATCTTGAAAATCACCACCCAAAAGATAAAAGTTTCGAAAAGTCTTAAGAAACAACAAAGAAAATATTCTTTGATATTCCTTTTCATTTAATTTCATATAGAATTGATATTACTTACCTCAAGGAAACACATAGATTCATTCATTAATAGGCTGCATTTCTTTGTCCTAATTTTCTGGGAGCCCATTGGGCTACGATTATTCACAAGAGTCTGCTGAGCCAGATTTAGCCCAGCTGTGCTTAAAAATACTGATTGCAAAGTAACAATACCATGATTTCAAGTGTTGAGCAGAGCCACACAGCTAATTTGACAGCGCTACTTTATATAACATATGTCCAAAGGGCTTAAAATAAGAATTTGCACTTTCATGTGTTCTTAACTCAACACACACAGATTTATGAATCTGTCTGGCTTTTCAGGTTTTCAGATTTGCAGCTACATATCAGCCTAATTAAAATTCAAACAACTGCTTTGTAACTACTCTGCATGTACTAATGAAGTACATTCTGCTATAAAGCCATCAGAGAAAACATTTAAAAGGTTGAGGACTTAACAGAATACGCCATTGTGTAACCTTGTGATGTTCAGCTACCCAGGGTATCGCAGCAACCCCGAAGCTGCTGGGATCGTGCGTGCATTAAGCAGCCAGCCCTTGTAGCTTTCATCTGGCATGAACAAACAGCAAATAACTCCCACCTCAAAACATTCTGGCTTTACTCTATGTATCACTTCATTTATCTTTCAAGGACTTTCTTTTGGTATTTTAGTAGAGTTGGTGTATTTGGTGAAGGCAAATAACCTGTTTCCAGTCCTTAACACCTAGTTCCAAGATAATTATTAAGAGTCCCAATAATTTTATAGTAAATAGGGAAAAAAAAACAAAAACCAAAACCCAGCCACCAAAACTCACAAACTACGCAATTGTATAAGGGCATTACTTTGAAGAGAATGTTCAAAATGCAAATAGATAAAGCCATTGTGCAATAATAGCAACTGTCCTTTTTCATAGGAATGGTACTAAAAAGGGTAAGACTCAGAAGTTAAATCACAGCAAACTGGCAGGTTTTCAGAAGCCTGCAGAAAACTCACCAAACCAATTATAGGATTGTGCATTGCATATCTGACCTTCTTACATCATAGTGCTTGTGTCACAGCTGTATCTCAGATAAGATTTTCCAGCATAATATCTGCTTCTTTTTATGTTTTAGTCTTTAAATAATTAGAGGCTTAAACAGTTACTGGGATATATAGTTATAAAGGAAAACTGATTTAATGGCATTTTTCAAGTCTTTTCCACTTATTTTATACTAGAATTTGACTTCCTACATCTGTTCCACCAAAAAACCCCAAACCAACCAAGCAGACAAAACTCTCACAACCACCACCATCCACTATCATACCTGTTTCTGTAAACATTTAGGGGTTGTTTGCTTGCCTTTAACAGACTTTTAGATAATGAAAAAAGTTGCAAACTATATATTTGACTGGAGAAACTATAACTGATGTTTTGTTTGTTAAATTACACAAATTGTACAGCTTTAGGTTAAGGTTTTACATTTTAAGTCTTATAATTACATTCTGTGGATTCTAAATCTCTAATACTAAGCATGCAACAAAGTAGAATTATTGGTAGATGCATCCAGAGAACAAGCCTATAGTAATATTACACTTTTAAATATTAAATAAAGGGGTATGATTGAAAAAGAAACTCTTTCACATTTATGAAGGTACATTTTGTAGATAGAAAGAGCCTTACATTCCTTTTTGGTAGTAAATAGTGCTTCATTAAGCTAAAACTCCAAAAAAAAAAGCACAAGATTCAATAATGAACATTTCTATAAGATCAGAATAATACTTTCCTGTATATATTTCAAATTCCAAATATATGCTGCAACAGAAGATACAATCTGAGCAATGAGAATAGTAAAATTTCCTCAATTGGATATATTATGATTACACTGTTTAGCCTGTGATGCCTTGCAAGGAATCACACATTTTGTTTACTTTCTTAAAACTGCCTGCATTGCAGATGACAAAACAAACACGCAAAGATGTATTATTACGTCTACTAGTACTGCACACAAATTTCAGCCGATATAAAGCCATATTTCTGTTGCTGCTTTACATCCATGGAGATATGACCTGTCATGGTCTGAATATTTCACATTCATTTTAAATTATTCACTTTCCACCTCGAGAGATAGTTCTGCTGGTTTGTGGGATTAAGTGCAAGGATCACAATCAGTTCTGGTGGATATGGCTGCGCATCTACATTTAGGCTTAGGATTTATACAAGGTTTAAAAGGAATAAAAATTGAATCTGATATACATAATAAATATATTTACAATTACATGTTACGTATTACATAAAACTACATACAAATGCAATAAAACACACTATGTTCTTATTTATATTGCTTCTATAGAGAAGCATTTTACTGGGAAAGAACTATTCATTGAATAAAATCCTGCCTAAAATCTATGCCTATGAAGATTTTCTCTACCTATGTCTGAATTACATATGTAAAGTAGGGCAAGTAACGTGTAACTACGCATAAATTTATTACCAAATCTTCATTTAAATTATTAAAATCAATTATCTTAGTGAATGGCTGCTAAATAGAGTCCTCTGAACATGAGATTACGTAAGATTCAGTGCCATCTTTGCCATTAAATATGAACATTCATTTTGGCAACACGACACAAATACAATTAAAATGGTTTTGGACATGCAGCTAGAAAGCCTTGCCAAAGATCTGACAGCCTTTTTTGAATTTTTTTAGAAGGATCCAATGGAAACATAAGAACAGAAAGGAACCACAGCAACTATCAAAAAAAAAAAAAAAAAAGCCCTTACTGTACAAGCAGACAACACTGATTTGATTCATCAGCGTGAATCAAATTTTTTAAAACTTAGTATTTCATTATATCAGTAACTGCTCAAAAAACATTTATTTGCATCTATATGTTGATGGACACCATGTGCTTTTCTTTTTTGATAAATTTGGATTTACAAAATCAAAAACTGTGTCCAGCACAGGTATTGTTTTTCAGCTGTCAGAAAGAGTTTCAGGCTCAGTTTCTCTAAGCAGAAAGACGATTTGCCTTGCCCACTGATAACATGCTCAAGTGTTTGCTGTACAAGACCAAAAAAAAAAAACCTTCGGGTCTTCCACACTGAAAGATAAATGGAGGAGAGAGTTTTTCTCCCAGAAGAAACCAGGGTACAGCAGTTCAGGATGACACACTTCTGTAGACACATCCATATAGAATTTGACTGCCAGCATGGAAATTTCTTGTGTAGTGGACAATCACACTTCCTTGTAACCTTGTTTGTGTCAGGTGACCATCCTTCTCTACCATCCTCCCCTCATTCAGCTCTTCCTGCATAGACACCTGTTCAGCTCCTGCTGATTCACCTACTTGTTCAAAACAGCCCAAAAAAAGGGGCAAAGGAAAACCTCAGATAATTGGCATTTGGCAGCACAAGAAACAAGCTGCCAGTCTTACCCTCAGTCTATCCCCCACACTCAACAGTAGCATCTAGGGACCAGCAAAGAATGGAACGCCACTGATATATGTAGCTCTGGATATCTGGAGCAGACAGCCCCAGCCAACTGGCCTACACCAGTCCAGCACCAACCTGCAGAACCTTTGCTATTGTTCAAACCATGCCCTGCTGCAGGAGACAAGTTAGTCTTCAAAAGAAAAAAAAAATGGAAAAAAGTTATCAAATTACTTCCCCACTTTACAAATAGAATTATTAAGGGTATAATAAGGTTTTGGACTCTTCTCTCATCACTGTAACTTATTATATATAATGCAATTCACAGCTCAGTGGAAAGTTCAAACCATAGGATCACACATTGCACTGCCTTCTTAAAACCAAAAAAAAAAAAAAGAGAAAAAATATTGGGGAGGATTTTTTAGATCTTTAGATCACTGTTATCCTTCACTCTCTCAAGGTCAAATTGATGAGGGCTCAAGAAAAAGACATTGCTTTTATCAGTCCTTTTTAATAATGTAAAGCAGTTCTATACCTCAGAACATCATGGAGTTAAAGTATGTGAGTTTATCACCTGCCATAAAAAACAAGAGAAAAAACCCCACACTTTTAAAGGTCATTCAACCCTCCTGCAACGAGCAGGGACATCTTCAACTAGATCAGGTTGCTCAGAGCCCCGTCCAACCTGACCTTGAACATTTCCAGGGACTAGGCGCCTATCAAATCTCTGGGTGACCTGTTCCAGGGTTTCATCACACTCATTCTAAAAAAAAAAATCTAGTCTAAATCTACCCTCTTTTAGTTTAGAGCCATTACCCCTTGTCCTATCACAACTAGCCCTGCAAAAAAAGTTTGTCCCCATCTTTCTTATAAGCCTCCTTTAAGTACTGAAAGGCAGTAACATCTCCCTGGAGCCTTCTCTTCTCCAGGCTGAGCAATCCCAAACCTCTCAGCTGGCCTCTGATCATCTTCGTGGCCCTCTGGATGCACTGCAATAGGTCCATGTCTTTCCTGCACAGAGAGCTTCAGAGCTGGATGCACTACTCCAGGTGGGGTCTTCATCAACCTGCTGGCCATACTTCTTTTGATGCAGCCCAGGATACGGTTGGCTTTCTGGGTTGCAAGTCCACATTGACAGCTCATGTCCAGCTTCTCATCGACCAGTATCCCCAGCCCTTTCTCATCAGGGCTACTCTCAAACCCTTCACTCCCCAGCTTGTACTGATACCAGAGGTTGCCCCAACCCAGGTGCAAGACCCTGCACTTGCCCTTGTTGAACCTCATGAGGTTCACAAGGGCCCACTTCTCCAGCTTGTCCAGGTCCCTCTGAATGACATCCAACCCCTCAGGTAGATCAACCGCACCATTCGGACCAAACAAATGCACAAAACATCCACAAAGTATGAAATTTGATTCCATTTAAAATGCCATTTTGTGATGAGACCTTTCTTGTCAGAAAGAATCTCATATCAAATTTAATAGCAAAAGACGTCTCTACATTTGCTACAAAGAAACCAACCACAAGCCTAAAAGCAAGCTTTAATTTAGCTCCAAATATGAATGAATTCCATATTGAAAACTCAAACACCTTACAGTACATACAGAAAAACAATAGATTTGCAGATTTTGCAGAGCTAAGAAATAAAGAGGATGGTTTCGCTCAGTAAAGTTATTTGACAAGTATGGATTGCTTCCAAAAGAAGTGAAGAAAGTGGAACATGGACAGTTTTGAAATGTGAACACATGTGAACTGATAGTGCTTATTAAAGTGTTTGCTAATGTAGCCTAACTATTGTCATCCATATTTTGTTTTCAAAATCTGGTGGTCTCCTCCAATGCAGACAGCATCTACATGACCCTCCAAAGAAATGCTTATGTTGTAAACTTGAACAGAAGAAAATAAAACTCATTAAGCAATTCTCATAATGGATCTGTCAGTGTTATTATTGTAATGGGATAAGTATTAATAGTCAGTAGTTGCCAAAGTATTTTATCAATACATATCTTCCATTCAACTGTTAATTTTTGCAGTGTGAATTATTACACGATCCTAGGGCAAGAAAGCACACATGAATAAGCTGTGCTAATAAAACATCAGTTACATCACCAGGAGCCAAATTTTGAAGGATATTGGAGAAAAGCAGGGGATCATATCAGGAATTCTCAGGAATGCAAGTCCAAGATGATAGCTGAGGTCTATTAGCTGTGTTTGGACTATTACTGGTGCTTGGTTTCATACCTTACCCCTGATACCTGGCTGTAGTTCAGGTGCCACCTTACTGTAGGCATTATTGGGCATCATGATCCCATTACAACTGGAAAATAGCCTTAAAGACATGCAGGAAATTTTTTTTAACTGTCTCAATAACTCTGCTAGAACCTTTTTCGAATTATCGTATGCCTCCTGTAATATTTGCTACACCCTTCCTTATACAATGCAATAATAACATTGTACAGACAATGGAAGAAAAGCATTTTTCTTTACTCTTATTTAGAGTCAACTTTGCTTTAAGGATTTGGTAATCTTACGGCTCCCTCCACATTTATATCTCCAAATGACTTCAAATAAGCTGATCCTAGAAACTGTCAGCCATTAAAAATTAAAACAAGGATGTGCTGTGTGGGTTTTCTTTTGTTTACTTTTTTTTCCCCAAGCTCATGCAGAATGAGCAGAATAAACACTGCGTCACAAAGCATGGAAAAAAAGCAGCATCAACAAGCAAGCATAGGAAACGGATATGAAATTTGCACTGTATTCCTTAAAGACAAGAACGTTCAGGAGTTTTATATAGTGCAAGAGAGACTATAGACGTAAGATCCAAACTTACTGAATGATAATAAATTCATTAAATAGATTTTTCTGGCCTCACAGGCAAGTAGCACTGCAAACACTTCTATCCCAACACATTTTTATTGTTAAAAAGATTCACTTAAAACAGAGTGGCATGAATTAATTCATCAGGATCATTGCTATTATAATGAATCATTAATACCCTAGTGAAAAATTTATTATTATGAATAATACATTCAAAATGATGAAACAGAAAATGAAGGATTACTCTGCAATGTATCAGAGAGAAGCAAAGTGATGTCATGGAAGTTGGCAAGATAAAAACCATCATTTTTAGTTCTAAGTCTTTCTAGATGTCTTTCCAGATGCTTTACCCTTATTTTATTTTCTCATCAAACAGCTGTACTTTAGCTGAAGAAAAAAATAAATATTTTAAGTAACATTCTTCCCTTTGTCTAAATAAAATGTTGAAGTGCACCCATTACTTCGGTCACAAGACCAGTTCTCCCCTCAGAAGGCACATCTTTGTATTTAAAACATTTACTCGAGCATATGCGATTGTGAAACAAAACCCCTCCTACGCAACAAACAGCAAAGTTAATTTTTCAAACTCCTGTATCTACTGCATATAGCAGAGTTATAGTAGGCTTAGATAAAAAAAAAACTGATTAGAGGAGATAATTTTTCTACTTGCACTATTACTCTGCTCAGTTAGGAATTAGAAGAACTTAAAGTAATGTTAATCTTAACATAAATGCCATAGAATAAAAACTTATCCCAAATAGGATAACTGCTCTCTTTCCTGTGGAGTTACAATCAGAATAATTAAACAGGTCTTTGAAATGCAGTACACAAAAATGGCACTGCAGCTTACTACGACAGAATTCGGACAACCAAAGTAACAAGCATATTACTGAGATGGACTTCTGCAGCTAACTAGTTATAAAGTGAGCCCAAAACAGAAAGCACAGCGTTACAGTCCAGCCAGAGGGCCATGACAGGAAAAATTAAACTTTGAAGGGTAATTAAATATTCCTCATACTATTGATAGATTTGATTTTTCTATTCTCTTAGACAGATTTGTGTATAGCCAAAGCAACTATATACTTGCTTCATACATGAAACTTAAAGCACTCAGCAGTACCTTAGAATTTGATGTAGATTCCAAAAAGCAAAGCCTGTTGCCAAATCCTTCTGCAGCAAGACACAATTTCTGTTGCTCCTTGTGAACAGTTGCAGTGCACTGCAGAACCACTTCATCATCCTACCAAAAAGCAAAGAGAAACAGAACAGCGGTTAGGCTTCTGACCCAAGATCTGAACAAGCAGATGTAAAATACTTCACTAAATGAAGATGTATTTAACTCTGAAAAGAACAGGAGATTAAGTAGAGTTTAATCAGACACTTTAAAAATTAATCCATGTTTTTTAATTGTCGCCGTTGCCAGCAAACCCTAGCCTTAAGTGTAGGTAATGTAAATGCTTTCTCGTTGCTAAACTCAGTAACAGTTATCCCTGAACACAAGCAGAATCAAATCTCAGCATAATTTTTGCTGAATTGGAAATGTGGGTAAATCAATTAAAATAATTATAACTACATTTGCACTTTTCCTTTTTGGCTATCCTTGTAAGAAAAATCAGTATGCCTGAAATCCAAATGTTATGCGAATAAATCCTTGTAATAATATAGTCGAAGATCTTGTCAACAAACTTGAAAGAATGAAGCAGACCCTTATCTAAATCTTAATTCTTCAAAGTAACATAACCATGAGCTGGAGAATCCCTCTGCAGTAATACAGTTTAAGTTAGAAAGAAAGATTTATTGCAAAGAGTATTTTCTAGCAAAGGTTTTCTGTTCAAGAATAGAAAAAAAATAGTGTCACCCTGTACATTCTGCCTGTTTATTTATGAAACAAAATTGAGTTTCTAATAATAAAGAGGTCATATTTAACACTGTAAATAAAATGCAATACAATAATAAAACTACAGAATGAAGCGTGCAACTGGAAGCAGAAGAGGATGAGACCACAAAAGTGCAGGCATTAAGGGAAGCATGTTTACCGAAAAAGGTTGTTCTTATGGGCACATTTTTACATAGGGACATTCAGAAAAGTTCATCAAATTAAATAAATGCCTGACTTTAACTTGAACTGTGTAATTTGAAACCACTTGTAAACACCTATCCCAAATTAAGCTGGCCTTTTATTTGGTTTAATTTACTTCACTTCATTCTAGTAATTAACCTAAGCTAAATTAAGGCGTTTTTAATTCTGAAAAGAACAGGAGATTAAACGGAGTCTGATCAGACACTTTAAAATTAGTCCATGTTACCCTTTTTCAATTGTCCCCATGTGGCAAACCCTATCCTTAAGTAAATGATTTTTCCTTGTATACCAGCAACAGTGCCCCAGCTGCATATCACTTACGATCAACACAGTCAACTGCAGAGGCAAAGAGTAGTAACTGCTTCTAGTCAAACATTAACTCCAGAAAAAATTAATACATACTGCACATATTTTATATGTGCAGGTCACAATGTACAATTGTAATTAACAAATTAAAAACCCTAAGGCCAAAATCAAGGGTCTAGAAGACCACATAGCTAAAGTTTTGCTGTGGACTCTTTGTAAAATTAGTATCTATTTAAAACCCAGAGTATCTGGGGGGGGAAAGGGGTAGGTGGTGTTGGTTGGTTGGTTTTGGTTTTTAAAGGGCAAAATTAGTATTTGCTCATCTTAATTACACTTGATTCAAATAAAAGTTTATTTTCAGGTTAAAAATAGTGATGCTAGATTGGTGCTACATAAACACACTTTCCTTCCTCTTTCTGTTTCTGGCCCTTCCTAAATTATCATGCCAGCAAAATGGAAACTCCAGCAACCCTGTCACCATCATACGTTGTGCTACAGTTGTCTCCAAAAAGGTCACTAGAGAAGATGTTAACATTGTACCCCCACAGGCAGAAGCAGACAACATAGCAAGGCTACTTTCTACTGAAATGAAGCACCCATGTGATTTTTTACTACCCCATTTTCTACCATTGTACGCCGTGCTTTTAGAGAAAGTCAGAAAAGCGTTCTACATAGCCCATCTACAAAAAATATTCTATGATGACAGCAGCAAAAATGTAAGTTGGTTTGGGGCAAGTCCCTGACATACTTAATTTTAATTAATGATCTAACACATGATATCCTTCCCTGCAAACCAATTATGTACCAATTAAGCATACATGGATAATGTAGATGCTGACTGTTGGAGGATGAAGAACAGGAATCTATCAACCGCTACATCTCCTGACAAACAACTTTCTCAATTCATTTTGCAATCATTATATCTTCTTTTGCTGTACAGTATAGAGTACGCAGCTTGCTTTCTTAAATACATAGCTCACAAATAATGACTGACTCCTTAAAAAATGCTTACTTATTAATTAAAATCAACAACCCTCCCACATCCTTTTGATAAGTCAACTCCTGGGATGGCAGGACATGCTTATTAAAACAACAAAGCAAATCACAACTCTGTTTTACTACATTTTCTTTGTTTTAGGTGTAGATGGTTACAAAAAATGTTCTCTTAATTCAGGCCACAGAGTTGTAGTTTTGTGGAAACTCTTGCTCTAGTCAAGGTGGGATTGATAAAATTGGCACAGAAGGTTAAGAAAGCAGCACCATTGTCAGATCAAGTGAAAGGTGATTACAGGTAACAAATGATGTGTTCTATACACCCAGCTCTAAGTCACTTTGCATTTCTGTGCACACCATTAGAGAAGAATCTAATATATACTCTACCCTGGATTCAGTATTCCAACATGTACGTGTCAGAAGATTCCTATAGATATACAATTTGATTGTGTTGCAGAATTATATTAAGATACAGAATTCCATTTCATTTCTTTAGAGAAGACTGATAAGTGGGTAAGCATCTCAGCACTGTCTTTCTAAAGCTATTTTCAAATCAGCAAATGCTAGCCAGTTCCAGTATCAGGAGAACTAAAACTGCATAATTTCCTTACCTGAAGTCACACTGCCAAAGAGACTTTCATTGAAAGTCACTTTGCTCTTGTACAAAGAAACCTAGAGTATGGATCATATTAAATTCTATCAAATAAAAATACTTTTCAGATATTCTTAAATCTTGAATTACAAGATGTCTCAAACCAGTTCATTTCCTCCTATTACCTTCTGAGCATTTTCACATCCATATATTATGCAGATGAGGCTTTAGATCATAATTTTTTCTGTCAGTCACTGTCAGATTAGAACTGATGAAAGTAATTTATGTGTCAAAGGACTATAACTGTAGCCTTCAAAAGTTAAGCAAATACATCATTATGTATCCAGATACACTCCTATCCCCCTGCTTCCCTAACTCTCACACAAGACCAAAAATTCAGAGGTAGAGGCAACACAAAGGTGTTGACTGGAGTATTCATGTCTTTTAAACATCTCTGTCAAACGTTCAGTTGCTTAATATCACAGTAAACTAAACAGATGAAAATTAAAGAGATTCTAAGCAGCCAACTTCAAGCACAGGTGTTTAATGCCAAAATGTAATCACTTCTAGGAACTTCTGATCCACTTGGAATCGAAACTCTTGGAACAAACTGTGTTTTAAGAAATGTAGAAATACTCATCTAGGCATTGACAATATTAAGTGCATAGCCAAAAGAAGAAAATTCAGTCTTCCACAACACAGCTGTAAGTCTTTGATTAAGGTAACATGTGTTAATAAACAATAGTATGTGTCTGTCATATTCAGTGAAATGAGTTTAGCATATACTTGATCTAATTAAAATCTTATTTTAAAAAAACAGTATCTGTATTCTACCATAAAAAAGTACTTGATTTAAACTTCATATTCAAAAGAACCACAACAAGCGGACTATACAGACTACAGTATAATTTTGAAAAAAACTCCAGCACAGTTTGGCAGGAAGGGCAATAGCTCAGACATTTCCACTGCCAGATATTTTTTGTTATTCTTGTTTTGCTGAATAATCACCACTTTGATATACATCTGCCAGTTTCCTCCATAAAAAATTGAACATTTTAGTATTTCCATCCCAAATAGCTGTCACCCTAGCAGCCTTCATTAGTAAGCTCAGAGATGCTGCTTTACCTTCTGTTCTTTCCACTTTCTGGGTACAGAAAAAGGTATTAAGAGAGTAAGAGAAAGTAGATGCCAAAAACCATGCAAATTCTGTGCACACAGTGGTGCTACAACTTATTACCAAAGGCACAAGGCAAGCAGTCACTATAACAACAATGGAGCACAGGCTCAGACACATCTGCATTTACTGCAAGTAAGCGTGAATCCAACTTGAGAAGCTGTTTATTTAGTTTAGACACTTTAGTGGGTGATTCTTCCATTCTCATTCATCCTTCAGCTCACAGTCTGATCCTCTTCGCAACACTCTTGGGAATTTGGAAATACAGTTATCTCCATTCCACAAATGGGGAGGTAAGGAGCAAAGATGATGCTGCCTACCCACACTAACAGAGCACGCCTACGGGGTAGCAGAGATGGTATTTAGATTGCTGAACTGATGACCCGAGTCAGAAAGCTGTTCTCCTCACCGAGTTTGCAAAAGAAAGTGATGAAGACAATGTGCAGCCAAGGCTAATGTAACCAGCCATATACAGCGCTTTAAGATTATGACCAAGTACCATCTTGGAGTAATCCATTAATCTCAATAAATCCTTATGTGTCAGCCAGTAAACACATTCATAGTTTTAAAGATATCGTATCTTACGGCAAAAAGACATTCTGCTCTGTGTTACGTCAGATGCCTGCACCGACTTGAACACCACGAGTGTCTGATAAGCACACTGCTACATTTATCACTTTGATTCTTCAAGAAGCACACTGCAAAAAACAGGTCGATGTTACCGATGGCACAAAGCACTATATATTTTTTAAACATCCAATTTCAAAAAGCAAGGACAGCTATTGAACAAAGAGCAGCACACAGCAGATTCTTAATTGCATCTATTCATTATGGGCTCCTTAATTATTTTCATGAAATTTTTATACTCAAAGAAACTAAACAAATAACTAAATTATAAACCAGAGGACCCAGTAATTAGAAAAAAAAAAACACAAAGAAACAAACAAAAAAACCCCCGCATCTTTAATAGCATCATAACGGAGTTTCTACAGCTAAAAACTACTCCTAAAGCCAAAATGATGCCAGCAATAGCCATAAACTCGCAAACTGCATGCTCAGAACTGCATTCCAGAAGATCAGATTAATGAGGGAAGAGTATGGGTTTGCTGTCAAGGTCCAATATTAAAACATCAAGTTCTCAAAGCTCCTTATTAGCACTTACTTTCATCTACAGCGATTATTTGACTTTTCTGTGAAATCCACTCAAATCTCCTAAGATTACATGAAATATATACTAGCCTGTCAAGAAAAAGGTTAGTTTCTCATGTAATGAATTATGTTGGCACATAATGTTCCAACATGAATGCTCTGACTAGGTACATTTTTTCAAGATCAGCAATTTCTGATTGAACGAAACATATTGACTGAACACAACCTATAGACACACACACACATTTCTTGTGTTACTTTGTCCTGTTAAACCCTGAAAACTGGTATTTCCTGTGTGAAGTCAGTTTTGACTAATCCTTAACCTCCTCAAGGTGTTAATTCTATTAAAGGAAGAACACTGGCTGACTGAATTGCCACAGGTAGGCATCATCTACAATGCTATAGCCGTTGGCACGTCCTCAGTATAGACATACCTGTGCTTTTGAGGTTAGAATATCTGCATCATGGCATTTTTCTGGAAATCTGCTAGTTGATGGTTTGAGTTTGTTTTGTTTGTTCTTAATATTTTTTCTGGGTGGTTTTTTTGTATTTTCATGTGCGTGTATGTGTATTTCCCTGTTCTACAACCTCTGCCATGAGTCTTTGATTTTAACCATGCAAGAAAAGCACAATTTGGAGCTTCTAATATTGCTAAAAATCTCTGCAGGAAAAATTGATGATAAATAAAGTAGCAATACTGTACAAATAATACATTTATTTAGAAACATTGCCTGTGCTTCAGCCCAAGGTGCTTCAACTCATTATGTCATGACCTTGACATCTGCATTCTTCTTCCATTTCAGGACAAAAATAAGCAATTTTGGGGGTATTTTCCTTGATTTTGTATTTTATACTTTGTATTTTATTCCTTTGCAGTGAATGCAGCTAATAAAACCTGAACTATTACAAATTTAAATAATTTGCTGTACTCTTCCTAATCTGACACATTAATACATAGTTACCTCCCTTAAAGATGTAATGCTGACTCTGTGTTTCTACTGCTCCATGCCAGTATCCCAATTCTGAAACTGTATACGGAATAGAGAATGTCACATTTGCAAAATATAGCATTCAAAGGTTAAAAGTGATAAATTATGCTTGTACATTCAAACTCATTTCTGCTGCTGTTTCATATGGCGAATACTGCAGTTAGTGGAATGCTTCCATCAACTTCCACATGCTACAAATCAGGATCTCAGCACAGACTTTAATAGCTCAATCTTTAATAGCTTCCTCAAACTCCACATATGCACAGTTCTGCTTCACCGCATCCCATTTACTGTTCAGCTGTGCAATTGACCTGTGCAATGAGTATAGGTGCCACACATACTTTAAAAATAGATTTACAAATAGAAAATTAGCCTCTACAAACTGCTTTCTGACTGAGGAAACCATAGAATACTTCCTGAGTTACAAACTTTACTTCAACTTCCCTTTGCCTTTTTGGGATAAGCACTAAATTAAAGTGTAGAATAAAAATTTGTAAATCTTATGGGCCAGCAAATACAACATTTCCACAACTACTGGCAATGATATGACAATGATTGCCTCAGAGCCTCTTTCCTTCTGTGCTTTGGAAAAAAATTAAAAGCAACAGTGCAGAAGTCAAGTAAATGGTGTTTTGCCTTCTACAAATCCCTGCTGACAACAAACGGAAGCCTTGATGCATAGGACTTTTTAAACACCATGTATATACACATAAGTATGATCAACAGCAATAAAATATCTTTTCAACAATCCTATGGGAGATACCAACAAAACAAATCCTCAGAGCATAGCATTACGCACTTTAACTGCTAATTCTATTCTTGACTGATCAACCAGTATCTTCAATAAATTACCAAATTCTATTTTGCAATACCACCCTACTAGGAGATAATGGTAGAGCTTCTGACACCTGAATGCAAAGGAAGCCTATGACAGAAATAAGAAAAGGACCTAAACTTCTGTTTACTGAATCTGAGCTTGAACCACAACATCACTATCTTCTTGGTAGCAGATGACCATTGTAATAGTTAACAGCAAAAAATAACAGCAATGTCCTTGGCCAGCAAGAATTAGTGCTCAGACTCTCTCAAGGGAGAACAACCTATAAGGAACTGAAAATAACCTTAGCGCAGTGCACATCCCTTAGATAGGGACGCAGGATAAAAAGCAATGAAAAGACAATTGTGTTGTAGAGAAGGATCTGCTGTTTACAGTAAATTAAATGCTGCTCATGAGTCAACACCACCAGGCAGCTGTACAGAAGCCCAAAAGCTGGGCTAATCAGGAAAGAAGTACTGGTGACTGCAAGAGTAGCGATCCTTTGACTTTACACTCAACACTGGTAAGGCTTCAGCTGAAGTGAAAGAACTATTTTGACCTTTCATTTCAAATAGAGGAAAGAGAAAGCAACAAGACTGATGATACCTAGGAAAAAAACAGGAAAGATCCAGAAAAACTGTTGGGATGCAGTCTGCTTACACTGGGGAAACATGGCAGCAATGTGAAGTACATGATATTGTTGTCAGTAAAACATACAGTAGAGGGCAGGCAGTATTGTTTCTCCTTGTATTAAGAAAATTAGTGTTTGACAGTTGAGGAAAAGTTGTCTGAGGATAGCAAAACATTTTCACAGACCAGTTTAAAAGCTTCATTATTATAAGACTGTACAAACTGCTCAAGAAAACCTTTGTCAAGAGGACTTATGCATAGCTGAACTTGGCTTAGGATGAGAAGGAAGAGAGGACTTTTCTGGTCGCACAGTTCTAAATAGCCTGGACACATTTCACTGTACATGTTTTAGTTTTATCCTGTAGGAGGAGTAATTTCATAAGAATTCAACATAATTCCAATGGAATTATCCTTTGAGACAGAAAACCCCATGCGGAACAGATGAAATTCCAGAGAACCAGACTAGCTGGTAGTTCTCAATACAACACAATGAACAGGCAGCTAGTACAATAACAACATTATCTCCTCCTCCTTCCTAAAAAGCTCTTAGTCATCAAAATAACTTTGCAAGATTACAGCAATGTCATGCTGATCTGCAGTACTAAAGGCACATGGCAGCAAATAAATAAATAAACAACCCACCCAACTTGTAGATTCATATTTAGCACTTGCCAGAAAAAGTCTTCGCTAAAGAACAATGATACAAAGAGCCTGTCAGAAAGCAATCACTACGTACAAGGCAAAAAGCTTGTTATGCACCACTTAAATAGAGTGATGCTATATGGCAGAGCAGAGGTTATCTAGGGCTTGCACATCAACACTGAGCAGAACATCGCCGGCACAGTGCACATCCTACAGGTTCCACAGCCACCAGAGGGACACAAAGCCCATGATCAGAAGGGAGCAAACAAATCTGAATGAGTGGCTTGAGCACACCCAGGTAACAGGAGCACCTTCTGTGCTCTGCAGAGTGGTTCATGGAGAAACAGAGAGCTTGGTCTGATTGGACACTGCAGTGATATCGTAGGTGTCTGTGCCCTTCAATTGCACGCGCTACCTCCCTCCTCAAACATACTTCTCAGTAGTGATATCAAACATGCACATGACTAGAAACAGATGCACCATCTACATGTAATCTCAAAGTTTCCTCTTCTGGCTCTTTATTCCACTGAGTCAGCATAAAATAATGTCAATTTTTTTGTTTCAGGACTCAATAGCCTTGTCTACGCATGTGCTAGTATGCTCTTGATTTAATTCTACTAAAAATATGTCTGCAAATGAACATATTTCCAAATGAGATGACTCATTTTATTATTTCTCACCAATTAGCTTCTGTGGTCCTACAATCATAAAAAAAGCCAAGTTCAGCTGTCAGTGTCTAATAATAAATCTATCTGTAACCATAGCTAGTAATGGCTAACTCTGCATCTGATACAGTTGACAGAGGAGTGGTAAAAAACATCTGCAATAAAGTATGAATAACAAATTAAACAGAAAAGAGCTAGTAGGCTGATTTTAGCTTCTTAACAGCCCCAGTATGTCAACTTTATCTCTGATGTAATTCCACTTATTTTAGGAATTTGATAAGAATTTTATCTCACTCACTAGTTCCAGCTTATGTCTCTTGTGCAATCAAAGGTGTGATTACAGCATGGGACATATCTATGCTATATTTGATCTCACTGGTGTGAATAACAGTACCAGTAAAGACAGAGGTGACAGCATGCTAGAAAAGGTGTCCACAAGATTCTGCAGGCAAACACAAGTTTACATCTACAATCTGAGGCAGGCAGTTAACAAGCTGGCTCTAAACAAATGCCAAGTTTCTTATAACCCCATGGTGCTCAGTCCAAGATAATAAATCCAGGTTTTCACCATTATCTGAAAATACTGTATTAGAAAATAATCAATGAAGGGCTCTAGTGTTACAACTCTTTTCTGAGAAAGACTTCATTAATCACAGCTGGAGAACAGAGGTGCATGTTAACACAAATAACTTGTTCAAGGTCACACAATACTTGGGCTCAAAGTGAACACATTCCTTTTTCTGCCTTCTCTTACTCCACTAATGGGTTCCACAGAGCAAGAAGGCTCTGACAACGTGCCTCTCTCATGGAGAAGGCCCTCTCACTCCAACTCAGACTGTGAAAACCTCCATCCCTTTGATGGAAGAATGCAAGAGAAAAGTTCAGCAGCCCTCAGTCTTGTCTCTTGTGAGCAGACTCCGGAGGCTAAGTCAGTAATATGACCATCTGCTTGAGTTTGCACATACAATCCTAGATCACTTTCTCTTCCCTTAATATTTTTTCAGCAATATTTCTTGAATCATTCCACTTCAGCGCTCTGCCAGACTGCTATTATCAATCATGCAAGTTTTCTTCTCTAGTTCCCAAAGACCCACCTGCCACTGTGGTTTTCTTCAGTTTTGGAGCAAGGTTAAAGATTCATTCTAATCTTCATCTGTTACAGCCATGTAATACTCTGTCAATATATTTCTCCCTGCTTTCACTCTGCTCTAACTTACGAGATTCACCCTTTCACTTAACACATTTCCCATGTGATGCTTTCTTGTCACCATGAGAAGTCTACCACGTTTCTGAACTCTTCCTTCTTAGCCTAATTCCATTTTGAAGAATTCTGTCAGACTGCTGTTCACAACTTTTCATCTGAGCATCGTTGATTTATGATCTATTCTTTCCTGCAGACCATTAATGCAATTATTAAGACGAGATGTGGTATCTTCCCATGATAGACTCCAAAGGGGCTATTACCGACAATCAATTTCTAGCCAGCTTAAAATGCCACAAAAGAGCCATCATACAGCTGGAGCTGTATCATATTATGAAACCCCAAGTAATCATAACACTGAAAACTCAGTTCATAGACAATTTCACTACATAAACAAGCATACAAAAGATTTTCAGCCTCCCATTAGAGAGACTGGTTGTCCCTTCAAAGGAAAGGACCAATACCAAATCTACCCCACGGTCTCCAAACAGCACTGCTGTTCTACATTTATCTTTTCTTAACCTGCCCCAAAACACCAACGTACAAAATAAAGACTGCAGCAGTCTTAAAACACTGAACTGCAAACTTTATATCAAAACAACTACAGTACCTAGGTATCAAGAAATAATTGTGTTTTATAGGGACAGTGCAGTTGAGGAGAATAACATTAAATTGAGAGAACTGGCAGATGGATTTTGTTTCCAGATCCCCCATCAAACTTTTATAAGTTATTAGTCAAGCTATTCCCCTGTGCTTAAGCCCTTTCCACATCTTTTTGTCTGTATTTGTTTAGACTAAGTTTTCACAGGCAAGACTACTCCAAATTCAGTTTTGAGATAAATCATATCATTAATGAAGTGCAAGATTACATACATGCTGTAACAGGAAAGATACAAAAACTTATACATACTATTAAATGCTTTGTTTATTGGGGGTGAGGGTTTTTCCATCAAGAGTGAGTTTAAGCAGCAGCTACAGAGGTCCAGCCACAGAGCCTCCGAAGAAGGCACTGAAAACTTGTGCATCCCAAATTTTACTCAAAAGTCTCCATAAGCACAGTGCTAGAAGAAATATACAATAAAATAAACTAGCTGGAAGTTTGCTTGGTGGCTTTACCTGCAGTGTCCTGGGAATGGGCAGCAATGAATACGTCAGGTACTTGGTTCAATAGGCTGCCTGTGGCCCACAGCTGAGATATCTTTCCTCTGCTTAGCAGAAACGTCATCAGATTCAAACAGTAATCAAATTTGCAAAATCATATTATTGAAAACTTACTGCTTTTCTCTTCAAGTAAAGAAGATTAAAAGAAGCAGCAGGACAAATGGGGACTGAGATATTCAGAGAGCAATGATTAATGATTGTGACTACTCCCAGTGATCAAGTCAGAGCTACAGACAACAGGAGAACCCCACATACAGACCACCACTCTCCCCCAAATATGAAACACTTTTTATGGCTTGATTTTTTAATTTATCTGTCCATCTCTGAAAAAAAAAAGAAAAATCCATGGCATTTGCCTCTAGATTTCCAGGCATCTCTTAGGAAATTAATCCTCTCAGCTGTATTCTCTGTTAGTCCCTCACTTTTCTAACCCCACCACTCCCATGACGAGCTATTCTTCCTACCTCACACAACACACTCTTTTCATTCTTCTTTCCCTTAGAGTCTTTCTTCCATTGATTGTATTTCCTGCTTTCGGCCCTCCATTCCCCATCCTGACACTGTTACACTGTACCCAGACATATCCAGCACCTTTCTACCCTCCTTCTCATACCAAGTCCTGCTCTCGGATCTCCTCCCCGGCCACCAGAATAACCCTTGAAAAGGCCCCAGCATGAGCCTTCCCAGCAAGATGTATTATCTAACTTCTGCCTTCCCCTCTGTCGAGTGAGCACGTGTTTCCTGGAGGGATGCTGCCAGTTCCACATACTGATGAGAGCTTTCAGCCTTTCCGTTAGGGAGTGCTACAGGAGCAGTGGTGTCCCTCAGGAGAGCCACAGCCCACAGGAAGGCAGGAATTCCTTGCTTTCACTGCCTGTTCAGCTTCTCCACTCACCTTATGCCAACTGGGATTGAGCCCAGTGCCCCATGATGGGTAAAAGGAACCAAGCATTCTGGCTCAACAGCTACAATGGAGCAGTTGGGACTTACAAGTAACAATCTTTAGAGAGAAAAAAAAATTTGGACCCACCTCTTCAGTTTAGAAAGCCTCTCTGATCTCTCCTCTACCTTAGTTCTAATGATGTAAATACTTGGCCACACTGAGCGGAAGGAAGAAAGGAAGGGAGGTTTGGTAGCCTTTTCCACATACCCAGGAATATCAAGGAAACAGACATTTTTGCAAGTGTATCTTAAAAATAAATAAATAAATAAATCCACCACTGCATTCAAGAAAGAAAAAGAAAAAAGAAAACAAAGAAAAAGAAAGAGACCTTTCCTGTTAACCTGCAGTACCAGACTTTAGTGTAGGAATACCACAAGAAAGTCAAAATACCAAACAAAAGATGAGAAGTAGCCAGATCTTGATCACATTTAAGAATAAATCATTATACCTAGCATATTATATATGCATTATGTATATAACAATACACAAATTGTGTGAAAAAAAAAAAAACGTCTATTTTTGGGGAGGGTGTTCTACCTATACTACTAGTTGCCAGTCAAGACAGCAGCACTGGGATGACCAGGGATGTTAAGCCTCAGCTAATCCTGGGCAGGTTGAGAGGGTCATTTTTTTGTTGCAGACATTTTCAGTCCCAGTAAGAGCACTCAGTTTTAAAGAAAAGAATTATGAAAATATTTCTCAAGCAAGGAAACACAGATTGCATTGACAATTCTTGTTAACTTTACCCAAATGTAGAATCACAGTAGTTAAGCCATATTTATTCTACAACTTTAATTAAGTCATGGTATGACAAGCAACATTATTAAGGTCCCTTTTTTAGTGAATCCTGCTTCATGAGAAAGATGTTCTAGACAATAGAATTGTGCATTTTACGTAACTTGCCAGTTACGTAACTTACCTCACTTTTATCATAAAACTTGAAAAATATTATTTTGTTTTTAAAGTTGGTTTCAAACCACTGTTATGTAACCCATAAAATTGCCATGATACGTCTCAGGAAAAGTCTAATGCCGTTAACTACCAAATCTTCAATTCATTTGGCACATCACAAGACATACCACAATCACAGGACTTAATTGGCAACAACTGCCCCCAAGAAGCAGTCTCTAAACTAAAAACTTGTCATTTACATCGTAGAATTTAAAATAATAACATGTGTAGAGGGTATAAAGAGACAGAAGTCTTTCCCAAATATAGTAGATGCATCTAGGCAAGATGCTACAATAATCCCAAAATATTTTGCTTGGAGTCGTGTTCTAGCTTGTGCTTGCTGTTTCTGAAACTAATAGGTTACTTCTTGGCAACTCCTAAAATGCTGTTGAATGGGGGGGAGGAGGAGGGGGTGAGCACGCGCCTGTGGTATCCTAAAATACAGATACATCTCAAAATAAGCATCAAAACACCTGAACAGTTCTTATCCTGACTGCCTTACTTCCTCCTCAAACAGAACACATGAAACACTGAATTTGTATTTTACACTGAAGCTGCCACGCAGGCTGTGCCAACAGTCAGATTTCTGCTGCAGAATTTAGATCCAGACCATCAAGCAGCCACATATCCACGGGTTCTAGTGAGCATGGGATATTCCTCTGTGCTTTATTAAGCACTGCAACCTGCTACTACTCAATCAGTACTCGACAATATCAAAGAATGCCTCCTCCAGAGAAAAATATACTATAAATTTTGTAGCAATTGTCATTCCATTTGCATTCTTTTTCATATACTGAAAAATAATATTAGTATAAAAGACTGAAATATTCAGTGCAATAGCAGCATATGTTGGACTGGAATTCTGCATAAGAAATCAAAGCAGACTGTAGTAGAAGATTGGGTTATTAAAGACTCTGCAGGTATTAACAGAACAGTAAGTAGAACCCAATGCATTCTGTGCTAAGCCTGTCTTTTGAAATAATAAAAATTCATGGGTTCCTAAAAGAATTTCTCTGTACGCTACCTTGCATGGCACTCTTAGATTTTAAATCATTTCTCTCAAGTCCTTCATGGTCTTATGACAGAGCTGAACAGTTAATGGAAAAGTTGTGA
The DNA here is from genome assembly GCF_001431845.1 of Calidris pugnax. Lineage (NCBI taxonomy): Eukaryota > Metazoa > Chordata > Aves > Charadriiformes > Scolopacidae > Calidris > Calidris pugnax. The sequence continues at coordinate 24,128,050 of NW_015090922.1, forward strand.
GATTCAACTAGCACACCGCATATTGCAGCAACTGCTAACCAAGAGAAAATAACTATTCTTTAGATACACAGGAAAATTGCTTTCTATCACCAGGTTCTCATGTCAGCAGGTAGTAGTTCACAGTTTTTAATCAGGTGCAACGACAGAAGGCTGCAGTGAACTGAGAGTCCCAAAAATATGTTGTCCAGCAGGTGCAAAAATATCTTTCAAGCTTATGTACATGTTGCAACGTAATGTTCAGACATTTTTTTTTCCTGCTTCCTCCCCTGATCAAACTCACCAGCTATCATAAATGAGCCAGTGAAATGGAAAATTATCACCAAGAACATTGCAACAGCAGGAATATCTTTTCAACTGCTTCTACTCTAGCTTTACCAGCAAATGTTTCAACACAAAAAATTTTGTACAAGCACAAACTTAAACATTATAAACCACAAATTTATACCTGTATACTCTTTTTTGTTCTTCCATATATATACATTTTACATGATATGGGATAAAAGGTATGCTTCACTACTCCCAACTAAAGAAAGGGGCAAAAAACAAACATCAAAGTCTTGCCATGTTTGTTTATACAGTGGAATTAATGGTTCAGTATTATATCTAAAAAATAAATTTTCTCAAATGAACAAATGTTGAAAGTATGTTCATCACAGCTGAAAATACAAATTCTCAAATACTGATTTCATTGTCATATGCTGAACTCCATTTTTCCCACTCTTATTAACAATAACAAATTCTGTTATTGCTTCCACTGTACTTTGAGAATATTGAGACTGTAAAAAGTACGTTATCTCATGAGCTTCATCTGATCCTACAAGGCCTCCCAGAAATCTGTCAGAATTGCTACTAAAGAAGAGAGCAAAATTAACATTTTTACTTCCAGGATGAAATAATATGAATAGCCTGTTTTTCACAGGCTGCTATTTATCAAGTGCTGCCCTCGCTAAAAATTGCACTATTGTATTAATTGTAAATCAGAGAAGTCTGAGAAAAAGAAAAGAACATTTTAACCAGGAAAGCAGATTCATAATAATGGTTTCATCAGAGCCAAAGAAAATTAAGTTAATTAAGTGTAGAAATTTTAATGCTGGGGTGTTCTTTGCTGTTTTTCTGCATAGCTAATATGACTGAAGAGATGTGTTTTAACAATACCTTTTAAATTTAATACTTAATGTAAGATATGTCTAAATCACAGAACTTAATATATTATCTTCCCTACTTATTACAGAGAATATCACTTTGCCTTACTATTTTTCATTCCTTCATGCATGTCAACTGACAGTTAACATAACAGGTGTGATTCACAGTCCTATGAAAGCTTTCACGCTGCCTTGAACATACACATAACTTCTTTTTGGATGACAATTATATTTCAATTCTTGCCCTCTAAATTCACTAATTTTAATGTTTCTTTAGACAATTTTAAGTACAGCAGCAAAGCTAGGCTGATAACCATCTGTACATCAAAAAGGCAAAGAACCATGTGCTCTTAAATGTTTCTTTTGGCTCTACTGAGTCCCTTCAGCTCAGCGAGCTCCTGCAAACCATTTAGACTAGGATGCATCACAGCTAACCTAAGGCATCTAAAATTCACTCACTGATGTCTATTTGGCTACCGTCCATCATTTAGCTATTTACATCTACTCAGACACAGCTGTCTTTACAGCCAATGGCAGGAGATTGGTTTTCCAGGAAGTGAGGTACCTTCATGTGAAGTCAGATTTTAAGACAGCCATGATTAACTTGCCCTCTGCCGGATCTCCTCCTCTCCTTGCACTCTGCAATAATCGGCTTAGGCTGGGGTGACCAACATGTAGGTCAACACAACGCTTAAATGAAAAGCTAATGAATTCTGTGAAGAAAGTGAAAATTGGTCCAGCTTCCACACTGCTGGCTGTCCCAGGAAGAGAAGTGGGATTGCTGCAGTCAAGCTTTAGGTGTCCATGGTTAGAATGGTTAAAAAATTTTAATGGTATAAAAAGAAAAGGAAAACGGTGTTTTCGGGTACTTGACTAAAAAGTGAAACTAAAGGAGTACCTAAGACATACAGTTCCAGATCAGATGAATCATATCATAAACAACAGACTAATATCAAGAAGAAAAAAAACAACAAACTGAACAGCATAAATCCTGCTATACTTCTCATTTTAGGCCCGCATCTTGGGCTGCGTCAAAAGAAGCCTAGCCAGCAGTTTGAGGGAGGTGATTCTGCTCCCCAACTCCACTCTTGTGAGACCCTACCTGGAGTACTGCGTCCAGCTCTGAGGTCCCCAACATAAGAAGGACATAGACCTTTTGGCTCAAGTCCAAAAGAGGGCCACAAAGATGGTCAGAGGGCTGGAGCACCTCTCCTATAAGAACAGGCTGAGACAATTGGGGTTGTTCAGCCTGGAGAAGAGAAGGCTCCGGGGACACCTTATAATGGCCTTCCAGTACCTAAAAGGGCTCCACAGAAAAGATGAGGAGGGACTCTTTGTGAGGAGTGTAGTGATAGGAGGAAGGGTAATAGTTTTAAACTGAAGGAGGATAGATTTAGATCTTAGGAAGAAATTCTTTACTGTGAGGGTGGTGAGGCACTGGAACGGGATGCACAGATAAGTTTGGATGCTCCATCCCTGGAAGTGTTCAAGGCCAGGTTGGATGGAGCTTTGAGCAACCTGGTCTAGTGGGCGATGGCCCTGCCTGTGGCAGGGGGGTTGCAACTAGATGTTCTTTCAGGTCCCTTCCAATTTTAATGATTCTATGATTCATGTTCAAGCTGTTGGTAAGCCCAAGACATGACAGAGCATACTGTTATCATTACAGCATACAGACTGTTGAAAAAGATTTATACATACATACATACACCTACAGAGACATATACATGTATCAGTATGAAATCAGTATTACTGGTAGTTAAAAGTTAAAATTCAAGGTTTCTGGTTTTACTTGCCCTCCAGTCTGCAATAATTCATCTTAAGTAGCAATTAGACATAAAAATTCTGTCTTTTCCCCACATGCTGTCATAAATTTTACAAATATTTATAGCTAGGTAGAGATTTTCATGACCCTTGTAGAGCAGGCCATTGATCTCAGTACTGCAGATGTAAAACAGAACAAAAAAAAAATCTCTTTGGAAAGCAGGATATATAGATAAGGACAGATCATTTTAACTAGAAACTTTGTTTACAAAAACATAGCATATTCTCTGCTTCAATGCTGATGTCATTTTAGGTTCATCCTAAATCTTGTATCTGCTACAAAATTGGAAAGATAGTGAAGATTAAAGAACAACAAATCCTACAGAATGAAATTATACAGGCCTCTTCACCACTTGAAACTAAAGCATGCAGGAGTTAAACCAGTTCTAAAGCAGGTATCCTAGCATAATATAGACAACTGTAATGAACAACCACCAGCCTTAGTACTTCAGAAAGGAAATACTGAAACGGTTGTGTGAGAAGCTACCATTTAATTGACAAGATCCTTCATTGCTATTGGTAAGACAAATCCAGGAAGTACAGAAGGAAAATTTGACATCACCTAATAAGAATAATTTTTTTTTTCCTTCCAATATAAACTTTTATCTGTTCTAAAAATATCTGCTAAAACAAGCAAAGAAAATCAGTAAGATTTATGTCCAGGACACCACTATAGAAGTCAAAAGAAGGTTAGCCATCCCCATCAGGAGGAATGCCTGGTAGTAAAAACACGACTAGAGAATTCAGCACAGTAGACACTTAACACTCTGTTAAGTATATAGTGGAGGACCAGTTTACCTGCTAAGAATAAAATCTCTTAAACAATTCTAAGGGAGCGATAACTGAGTTAAGTGATAACTGCCAGGTTGCACAAAAAGGGATCTACAATACTCAAACATCTGCTGTGCTGTTGTCCCCTCTACTCCAACTTCCCCAACTCTAAATTAGTAAAACCTTCTGTACCTGTTTCCCTGATATCCTAGATTCCTGGTTGGTCACTTCACTATTTCCATAATAATAAACTGAGTTAAAAACTTACATAGCTTTTCACATTCATTATTGCAATTGAGGATGCAAATCTGCAGTACTTGTATTTGAATTGCTCTGAAATGAGTTGATTTTGGACTGAGAGGCTCACTCTTAGTCCTTACTCAAAGACACACTTGTAAGGATTTTTTTAAGGTGACTTTTTAGGACCAGAAAGCCTGAAATCTTTCACACACCCTTAACTAGGAAATTAAAGCACATATAGATCAACTGATAAGAACACAGGGGCAGAATCACAAACTGCAAAAAAAAAAAAAGTGAACAGATGTTCCAGCTCTCATTTTTGGCTTTCTCAAGAAACACATTAATAATATATCATTGTAAGACTGATTAGCTTTACTTTATGACATGCTGGGAGCTTTCTGTAAGGTGTTTCTTTTGGCAAAAACACATAGCGCTGTGTCATATTGCTAATGGTAGGCAGAATCTAGTAAAAAAAAAAACCAAAACAAAACAGACTTAAATCAGTACTGAAATTGGTAATACCGAATTGAAAGTAATCAAGGTGTGTCTTAACAAAACAGTTTTACTCAAAAAAAGAATGTATTACAGTAATATGTTTATTTTAACAGCCTAGAAAATCTCTTCTGGTGACTGCATCTGTTTCATCTACCCAGATGGGCCTACACATCTGCTTAGTTCTATGTAGCAACTTGGAAAAAAAAAAAAAAAAGGGAGCAAAGTCAATGATAAAAGCAGAATCTGAAGAGTTTCTGGGGTCTCTCCATGACTCGTGGCCCATACACAGCCAAACTATATTTGTTTGCTTTTCAGTGTTAGACTTTGCCAAATAAAATACAAGCATGTCTGAAGGAAATGATGACGTACACTGGAGGTACCAAATCTGAACCAGATATTGGTTGGGGCTCTGTGCATGTAGAATGGTTTGGTATTTGTGGCTAAAAGCTAGTTCTGCCAAAACAACAAAAAAACATGCACAAACATCACAGCTTTTTTAATTACTACAAAGGAGACCGAGTTTTGATTTGATGTGGTTGGGTTTTCATGTGTTCCAGATAATTTTGGGTTGGTGGGGAGGATAACCCTTCAACTCCCTTTAATTTTGTAATTAGGGAGACTATCTAGGCCTTCATTACAGGAATGCAGCTTCTCAAAACATTCTTCTCACACAAATACAGAAAGCTTTAAAAAAAAATTCTGAAGTGCATACCTATATGGCTTCACCATAAGCAAAATACTGTCTTTAAAAAATGATTTTTGGGCTTTATAGTGCTCTTCTCCTAAACATACGATTCAATTTTCTTGGCTTTATCTCCAAAATCTAAACCAACTTTTTTCAACCCCCTTCTCTTGTTTTTGTTCCTCCCCCTTTAGTTCCCAAGTCATAAAACAACACAGGACATATACTAAGTCTAGAGTCTAAGACAGAGGAAAATAAATAAGCAACCTTTCCCAGAAACAGAGGTAAGCCTCTCCACAATTTTACTTAGAGGTGCATTTAATTGTAGCATGGTGATCTAAAAGAAAATAGATCTTACAAACCTACTCGGAAGCACAAGGGCAGTAAGATCAAAGGTTCCCATAAAGTATATGCTGAGAAATAACACAAACTAGTGCTGAATACCCTTGCCTGGAATGGACTGGTACTGTACAGCACCTGCTGCAAAGCTTAATGCTAAACATACTAGCTTTTGTTTTATTTTTATTTTTTTGTTTTCTTTTTGTTTATTTAATTGCACTTTGGTAATCGTTTAAAAACTGTCTATAAGTATCAATTCAATTGCCATTTCAAAACAGATAACACCTGGACTAATCTCATTGCATCAGATGTGTTCCTCTCTCCAAAATCAGCTATCTGCTCATGCCTACAATCCATGCGATACATCAAAATATTGTTATGTCTAGCACAGTCGCATCAGGCAATGCCATGATTCTCTTTGACTTATAACTTGTCTGTCAGGCTTGGATCTCTGACTTGCTCCTTAGATAGCCCAACTGAAACTCAGTCCTGACTCCTTCTAAGTAACATCTCTTTGCCACTACATTTTTTTCTGCACTAGTTTCTCCAAGCATCCTTTGCATTTCAATTACCAGACCACTCACTTCTCTTGCCTTAACCAATATGTTCTCCTCCAACTCCTATCTTGTTAAAATGCAACTATAAGAAAAATTTCTCTAAACTTTTGCTTTAAACCTATTGTCACCTTCCTCATTGCCATCTTGCTTTTCCTTATACTTCCCCAGACATTGCAAATATCACTTACTCCCCCTTGTCTTTAGACACAGCTCATGAAGCAGAGAGACTGCCTGTTTGCTCCAAATAAGTGACCCAAAGAGGCCAGATACAGTCAACAGGTGACCCTGCCATGCAGCTTCACCAGATATGTCAAATCCTCACTTAAATTGGTCACACAGCTGCTCAGTGTGGGCCACTTGAGATATGCAACAGTGGCTCCTTATCTAGCAACACTAACATACTTCAGAACAAAGACACCAGAACAAAGACTCCGCATAATGCCAATTAATATGCATATCCCAATTTTGTTATTAATTAGAGCTGGTCAAGAAATGTAGTACCTGGTTAAAAAGGAAAACTACTGGGGGTGTGTGAGAGCCTCTAAGGCGGCCTGAACAGCAAATTACAAGAAAATAATTTTTACATTCAAGGAAAGTTTATGTAATTTCATACTTTACTGCTTTTATGTAATTTTTAGGAGAACTCCATACAGTTCAAAAATCCCTTGTAGCAAAGTTTTATTTCTTAGTCACATCCTTAACATTTATTGGAAACATTTTGTATTACAAAACAAATATAAATGCCTAATTCCTATGTATAAATAAGAGTATACACACAAAAATAGCAGAAGCGTTTTATTTTATATTATTGCTGATTGCTGCTTAAGAAGCTTTTACAGTTTAGAACGTTTATATTAATTTTCTAAAAGTGTTTAACCCATCTCCCTGGCAAAGCCAGAAAACAAGCTACTTCTCCAAGAACAATTAAGCACAAGTGAGATGCCTTTCGGGAGGATTAAGAACCTTAAGAATCATGCAAGTTTTAAATAGATCTTTGAATGTGAAAGTAAATATTTACATAAAAGAGGGTGGTTACTGCTTATCTGAAATTCCTATTAAACCTCTAACCAAACACGAGGAAACAGATCCAAAAATGGAGAAAAAAATCTAAAACTCTAAGTTACTGAGGTTTCTTGGTAGTCCTTTCCACACAAACATACTCATCAACTTCTTGAACACAAATTAGCAGCAGCATGCATTCAGAAGTGGAAGATATTCCTGAATAACTGTTAAAGAACTCAGGCCAACAGAAGAGTACGTGCTACTAGTATTTAAACCTAGACAAGCCCTCAGATACTTCTGAAGGACACATGAGGAAGCCACACAAGCACTATGCCTGCAGCTTTCAGCTTCAGAGACATGTCTTGCTCCAAATCCTTTCATTCCAGATTGCTTCTCTCATCTCTTTAAGGCAGGAAGCATACGCAAGTATGCAAGGAGGAAGGAAGACGTGCTGCACTGCAAAGCACCAGCAACGGAGCTTAGGAAGATCCTTGTGGCTTCCACACCAAGTGTGAGAGAAAGTCAGCTGGAAGACTGGCTAATGAAATACATTTATTTTTCCCCTGTGTAATGAATGTAGAGATATCGGCGTCTTGTAACAGTTTGCAATTGCAAAAGGTTTCTCAGCCAAAAAATAAAGTCAATACTTTGGGCAGGTTTTCCTGAAATGGAAGACAAATAAACTAACAAAGATAAAAAGTAGATACAGCTTGAATTTAACAAGTGTTTGTTAGTTTCCCTTTCTTAGGACAGGTTTGAAGCAGAAGGGATATTTGGTTTTTTTCTGTATGGTTTTTTATTTTTAAGGTAATTATCTGAATGCTATTTCTGGTTTCATACAAGTTACTTAGGATCATGTTTTCCCTTTTTTAACAAGTTGACATTCCCAGGATAAATCACAGGTTATTTACCTATTGTTATGCAAAACTCCTTTAATCATCTATAAACAATTATTTTTTCTAAAATAATACACATAAGCAGGACTCACTGTTTATTTTGAAAATAAGACAGCCTTGTCTTATCTATTGCTGAATCACACAGCCAGAAGTTCCCAAAACTGTAATTACAACAAAATCTTCTGTATAAAATACATAAAAGAAACTGCAAAACGACAAATTTCTTCCTTGTAGGGCAAGGAGAGCGTTTGCCTTGTTATTTTCAGTAATTGCATTAGTGAGCTTGTTTTGCTCATTTTTAATCTTTGATTTCCCTAAAAAAAAAAAAATCTAAAATTCTGTGGCAGTGAATTAATTGGGGGTAACGTTTCCCAAAGGTCATTAAGAGAAAAAGATATTAAAATTTGGTCTGTCATTCTTTGGTTTTGCAGTCTGCATCTATTAAAAAATACTTGCCTTTCAAAAACCTATACTTCATTTTCTGTCCTGCATAAAAGTTATAATTTTTAATCAAAATAGAAACCTTTGATAGAAAAATCCTTTTAGTAGAAAAACATTTTTTGGTAAAAAATATCTGTGAAGATATTTTCAAAGCTCTGATATTATTATAGCTATAAAATTGACCTCCAGTTTAAAGAAAAAAATATAATTCTCCATCTGGTTCTCAAGAACTGGAGATGACTCATTTTTGCCTCAGCACTGCTGCTATCTTTTGGCATATTTTCCTATACACGTGCCAAATTTAGCAAATCTCTCTGATCTCTAGCTTCAGAAAATCACTCTGATTGCATTTAGATGTTCGGGTTTTGTCAAATTTTACCTGCTTGAGTTTTTTAACTTGCAGAATGCAACCATTTAGTAAAAGTGTATATAATTGAATATATAATGAATGAATATATAATATATAACCCAATACATAATGAACTGGAGTGTTTAATTAGCAGCTATGAACAAGGCAAGAACATCACTGTTGTGGTCCACTGGCTGACTGTCCTGCAAATACACCTTTTACGTGTTGCTTTTTTGTTTGGTTGGTTTTGCTGTTGTCGTTTCTAAATATTTCCAGGAGTTCTATTAACTACTGCAATCCTTGACAGGGTAAATAACCATCACATACCAGAGAAGATAGACAAGAGAAGATGTTGTTCCACTTCCTTTCTCATGTATCTACTCACATGAAGACACTGAATCCATTGCACTGCCATCTAAGGACAAGTTTAAATCAGAATCATAGAATTGTTTGCGTTGGAAGGGACCTGAAAGACCATCAAGTTCCAGTCCCCCTGCCATGGGCAGGGACACCTCCCACCAGACCAGGTTGCTCAAAGCCCCATCCAACCTGGCCTTGAACACCTCCAGGGATGGGTATCCACAACTTCTCTGGGCAACCTGTTCCATTGTCTCACCACCCCCACAGTAAAGAATTTCTTTCTAGTATGTAATCTAAATCTCCCCTCTTTCAATTTAAAACCATTACCCCTTGTCCTGTCACTACACTCCCTGATAAAGAGTCCCTCTCCATCCTTAAGATGTGAATTCCAAACCATACATACAGTGAACTAGGACAGGGTTCTTCCTTGCTGATGATCAGGTAGCTCTCTCAAACACCCTTAGTGAGCTACATGCTATCACATATCTTAGTGTTATCAAATAAGAATTGGAAGAAGTACCAGGTTTTCCTTATTCACAGTTAAATCCGTAAAGAAAACACTTCAGTTTGAGTTTGCCAGGTTAATGTGCACACAAGCACATTCAATGCCTCACTTCTGCAACCCTCATGGATTGAGCACATGAATGCCCATGCATGCAACAGACAGCTTTGCCAACAGTTACTCAAACATAGGTCCTTCTCCAGCACAGCGAGGACACTCCAGTTCAGACCAGCACTGCTGGCAAGCACACAGTTAAATGTACTTGACAGATCTCAGAGAAACAACCACACTGAATTCAAGGGGCTGCAGTGGGGCATCTCTGCTCAGAGCTACAGAAAGGTGAACTCAAGCCAAACACCTTGTCCCTTATATGCGTATCAAAAAAAAACCCAACTTAATTAAGCTACATAAAATTATGCTAATGGCATTATTGTCTGTATGTTATGATCATATACATCATATAGCTACTTCCGTTCATATTTTAATCTCTAACTAAAACAACTACAATCTTTTATGGCATAAAATTATTTAAGTGTAAAACTTAGGGTAAAGTCCTTTCTTATTGGCACTGAGGATCTGCTGAAATCTCAGATTTCTTATATTACTAAACTAGGGTAAGCTTATTTGCTTTTATTCAGTCATTAAAAATGGGAATATGGAGAAGAGCTGCATCAGTGGTGAGCTATGACATGAAAGAAAGTACTTTATCATACTAATGAAATTAATGCTTTAATACAACAGCTGAAATCTGAAGCAGTACATAAACAATTAGTAAAATTAGTGGAATAAATGAATTAATGGGGTTAACAAGAAAGATGCACAGACTCTCAAGAAAATAAAAATATTATTGATCCATAACCATGCAGCTTTCAAAGTTCAGCCCCTGAGAAATTTGCTTCCATCAGTAATAAATTATGTGGCAAACAATAATTAAATCGCTTAAATCATTGCACAGTAACAGGATCCTTAGTGTGCTGTTGAGTCTGTCCATGAGTTTGAAGCAATTTTTCTATATAGAATATTATATTTTCTATTTTGAAGCTTGTACATAATTGGAAGTAATAATATAAATCAGCAGTTATATAGCTCGGTTGTGTCTTTTCAAAAGTCTTTTTAGAAAGAGATCAGGATTTTACCAGACTTGACTTTACTAACAGCAAGGAAACCCCATCCAAGAATCCTACATCTGGGTTGGCAACGTACTGTAAAACTATGCAGGGATGCAATGAAACCACATCCAAAAAAAGCCCAAGAAAAATTTGTGAGCTGATATTAGCAATTGTGGCCAGTGGCACAAAATAACTACAATAACTGGAAGCTTTACAATACATGGTCACATGACCACTATCCCACAACTACAGCAATCTGGCACAAACACAGATCAGCAAACTAAGGACATCATATGTCCCAGGCTCCTACCTGAAGGATGCTACAGACACACCTATAATCCAGGATCCTCCAAGATGGTACTATCAAGAGGCTTTTACAAAGCACAGAAGGTAGAAAACACTGAAATACTTAGAATACCAGAATTAAGGGCAGCAGACCAAGAAAATACAGGAAGGGGAGTATATTTTTGTATGCTGTTTAGCCTTGTCCAATCCAGTCACAAAATGGGATACAGAGAATTAAGCAAGCTATGGAAGACTTTCAAGCATCATAGTAACATCTCCTCAAGCTCAGCATAATAAAAGATTATGGACAAATAATTTATACATTCTTTGCAGACAGCCACAAAAGCAGGAAATTATCTGAACAGTCTTTTGATGAATTTAGCACTTGAGAGTTGCTGAAACTCAATAAAAGGCTTATTGATTTGTTAGGGCAAAAACACTCAAGCTAATAAGATAAAATTTTAATTTTGAGAAGTTCCCCCCCTCCTTTTTGCTTTTTAAATCATTGTTTGCTTGCAGCAAAAAGAAGATTAGAGTAATGCCTCCAGACTTTTAAGCATGGTTATTTTTTAATGAAAAACCCTATTGTAGAAAAAGCACAATTGTAGGTATACTCTTATTAATGGCAAAAAAATTACACTGAACCAATATAAGCATGATAGACCATTTCCTTTTCCATCCTTCCACTCACAGAAGAAATCAGATCTCCTCCTGCTTGAAATGAAACTGCTTAAGTCATTCTTGCTATTATGTAAATTTAACATTAAACTGTTAATACTTAACTGCCAAACAACAGACAACCCTTAGAAATCAAACTAGTATTCATAAGCCAAAAAACTGGCAAAGAGAAATGAGAACATTTAAGCAGAGAGGCCAAGTATGGATTAAAATTGCAAGTATCTCTGAAAAATGAAGCATATTATAAACATGATTTTTAAAACAGTACAGATGAAAGACGTAAGGCGGACTTGGAGAGGAAATAATTCTTATTCTTCAGAAGACAATACAACAATGGTTCCTCATCTACAGGTCCCAAGGGGAAAAGCCCTGACATCCAGCTGACCAATTTCCAAGAAAGTCATTAAGTGTCATCTGGATGGGTCCTGGACTCCAACATTAAAATGTGGGAATCTCTCTTCTCTTGATTAAATTAGCAGATTCATTAATTTAAAAGTTGTTAGGTGACTAAAACCTCTTTTACCTGGTCCCTGCTCCTTACAAGTCTGCGGAATTATGTAGAAAATGCTTGGATCACTGGACACAGTTAAAATCTATTAAGAAGAAATGCTTAGGCAAATGTCTGTGTTAGTTCAGCAGCAAACTGAGCAATAAAAACAACACAAAAAGAATTTCTTTCTTCTAATACATGCAACAATCTGCAGGAGTTCGATATGCCAACCAGATAGCCCAGCCAGTAGCCCAGACAGCTGATTTGTCTTCAGCAATTGAACAGATCACTCCAGAGCATAATCTGCTTGTAATACACAGAGTTCTTTCGAAGGACTCTGAAATAAAGAAAAGAAGCTACCTCCAGGGGCCTGGATTCAAAAAAGCATTTAGCCCTTCAGAGTTTACATTACTTCAAATAAATGGGAAGTTCGCCAAAAAGTTTTGCTGAGCCTGAGCTCTGTCTAGCCACAGATGGAAACAGAAGAGGTCCGATGGGAGACAATAAATAGACAAGTCAATATATAAAATTGAACTCTATTAAAATATGCACTTAGTCCTACATCCATTCAACATTATGCCACCTTTCTGCATCTCTGTTTTCCCATTCACATTATGGGGATTCTTTCTCTCTTCTATGAAGCAATTTGAGATCAAAGAATAAATAAGAAACATCAATTATGACAGTGTTGTTCTACAAACAGAGTTAAACCAGGCCTTAAGTGGTTTCCGTATGTGATTTCAGACCAAGCATAGCAAAAACAAATCTCTTACTTAAGCTGGAAAAACCATCTTAATAAAATGCTCTGATTCATAATGTAATATCCAAGGCACTATTACGGGAAATAAAATTTTCACTCTTCAAGATAGCCCTCTATATTAAGTCCTCTATATTAAGATACTCCTCTATATTAAGTATAATTTCCAAGTAATAAACACACTGAACTAAAATTTAAAGCTGTATCTTAAATACTGTGAAGCACAGATATATTGAAATACAATTTGAGCTCACTTGTTAAACAGGACACTGCTTAAATACATTATTTGTAATATTGACTATAAACCAAAAAAATCTCTGATAGTTTTAAATATTCTGAACTGTGTAAGATTTTTTCTAGGTACATGAAGGAAAAAAAAAATAATAATCTATTTTTCCTATAACAACCCTAATTATTTTTTCTCTCTAGTCTCCTGGAGAAACCACAACCAGGTCGTAACCATTTCAAGTTAAAATGAAAATAACACAGAATATATATTTAACTCCTTCACCCCTTACTTAATCAGAAAAGGATAAATGTTTAATACTTATGTTCATAAACATTCACGTTCCTGGTTTTTAGATTTAACCCTAATGTATGCTCTGAATGAATGGTACTTTCTGAGGGAGTATCCCTCAGAATACTTCCTTCATCTCCTGGCTGATTTTTTCTGCTTAAGAGCAATGATGACTTAGCTTAGTAGAAACATGCAACCATTTCATTATGCAACTTAGAACAAACAAAAAAAAATTATATTCCCTTGCAATTTCCACTAATAATATAAAGCATTAACTAAAATGCTGGAATTGGTGATACGAAAAGAAACAATCACTATTTCAATATCAGAAGATAGCAGCATATGGCAGCAATAAATAGAAGTAATTATTGGGTTTTTTAAAAATACAAATATTAAATCAGAACAAGTGATGTCGGCATAGGCTAAAAGAAACTACTTGGATTCATCAAAGCTTCAAGAATTATTAAAAAAGAATAAGTTTTAAATATTCAAAAGTTCCGATTTATGCTTTAGGCCAAAGCTATGCTTCAGGCCAAAGCTATGCTTCAACACAATCACAGAGCTACCTCATCTTATTTTGTATAAATAGTTAATGCAAAAGAACTATGTGAGAAACAGTCTCAAAGCATGACTATCTTTTACAACATGATCACTTTCATTTGTCATTGTTCTAATTTAGTTTATTGTGAAACAACAAACAAATTGTGTCCCTATAGGTTCATGGAAAGAAACATTGACCACTTTTGGAATTAATATGCGATACCTGTCCTGTCTCTTGCATATTTTTCTTTAGCACCCTTCATAAAGAAGTCCATATATGAGGTGTAGCAGAGTGCTGCAGCAACACTACTCCGGCTGGACTGAAAGCCAGTAGTGCAGCATTCTCTTGCATGGAGGAGGCTCCTGCAGCTGTGGGAATCCGCCATAATATGCAAAAGCCAGTAGTAGCAATGGGAGACTTGGTAAGAGGGTTTGCAAAGTCCAAGGGGACTGGCCCATAATTGATCCGCCAAATCCAAAGACTGGAGAAATTGCCAGAAAGTTAGATAAGTTATAATTGGGCATGAAAGAGAGGTGTTTGTGATCACCACCCCTGTGAGGACTCTAGGAAGAAGGGGAGCATAGGAAGGATGTTCTGAAGGCTACATTCAGTTTCTCAAATAGGAGACTGAAATGCTTCCAAATCCACACGTGGGGCACAAGAAACAGGCTGAGTCTCAATGCAACCATGAGACAACAATGACGAGAGTAGTTATATTAGGAACTGGGGAAATAAGGAACAAAAATTAAAGGCAAGTCAGACCACCTGCAATGTCAGCTGACTAGCACATGCAACCGTCAACAACGAAGTATTGGCAGAACTTATAAATGCTTCTACAACAATATTAGAAGCCTAAAATTAAGTTAGAAAGGAGAACTGGAATTCATCAATGGACAACTGCAACACAGCCAGTGCTGAAAAAACATGGTGAAATGCATCTAATCACTGGGATATGAGACTGACAATCTATCAGTCTTTTAGGGGTGACAGAACAGTATCTGCAGGTGTAGGAGTGGGACTGTACATGAAGGATAATAAAAATGCAAATAGTTAAAAACATCTTGGGAAATTAAAAAAAAAAAAACAAAAACCTACTCAAAACCTTGTCAATTCCATACGCAAGTAACAAAACCAAACCACAGTACTGGGACATCCCTGACAAGAACAATAATTTTGACCAGGAGATGTTATTGGAGACAAAACAAACTCAAGACCTGCAGAAGCAGCATAATTTCAACTACCCATAAAGAACTTGTCCCTTGACTGCATGAGGCCCCTTCCCCAGGACAAGCTAAAAGCTGCCTTTCAGTCCTGACCAAGAAACAACCAACTACTCCGGCAGACAAGAAGCACAGCTGCCAGCCATATGGAAGCAACAGCTATCCTTAATCAGCTCGATGCTGTTTTCATTCACTATTGAGATAAAGTAACTGGAAAATTTGAATTTTTTTTATTTTACAAATGCTGTATCACAGGAAAAGGGAGTCAGTGCCCATCAACTCTTCAAATATTACAACTAGCTGAAATGGAAAATGCACATACAACGCGATAGCTTTCTGTCTAAGGCAACAGACAATTTTCTCCTTTCTGAGGACAGCAAATCCTCTACCTCAGTTCCTTATCCCCAACAAGGGGGTAAGAATATGGTACTTCCACAAATTTTAACATTACTGTCTGTATAAATTCATAAAACATTTTTAAAAGGTGACACTACTGCAAACAAGGCCACAACAAGGCCAACAAGGCCCATAACTTACCAAAACCTGGTCAGGATTACATTTCACATCTCTCAACTTACTTGGGAAACTAAGTAACAGAAGAAAGCACAATGAGGTATACAAAGAATATAGCGTAATTAAACTCATTCTTTTCCTTCATTCTGACCATCTTCAGCTTTGGGACTTTGAACAGAAAGCTAATAAAGACTCTCAATCATTCTGTACAGGGAATTACATTAAAATAATGACACTTGATTGCAGATCTATTACTAAGTCTGTTCAGAAGCACGTAAACCCACCAGGTTTCAGTCACCAATCAATGCTGGGTCTATTTGCAAATTCCAGGAACTAAGACTATCCATAGCTTGGCTCAGATCCAGTGAGTCTTAACAAGTTCCATTGCTTTTATTGGTGTTATTCTATGCTTTTACCAGTGTTATTTTATGCTTTTATCAGAGGCTTTTCAGATGTTCTGGCAGCTTTCAGTGACAATCTAGTGCAGAGTAGAGTTGCCCTAGATTTGTAAAAGTCCCCAAGCAAATTGCCTACCTGACAGCAAAAGCACTGAGACTTGCCTCTTGGGTTTTATAGAAAGAGTCCTAAACCCATTCTCCTCATGACCTTGCTGAGAAGCGTTGGCCAGTGCCACTCAGGAGTCACTCATCCACTTTTTGTCAGAGCAAAAGTCATTTCCTCAAAGAGGTAGCTGGGTAGTAGCAAAATCTTGTGTGACATCAAGTTTCTAAATGGAAAATTACCCAAGTGCCTCACAACTACTGTTGAAATACTACGTTTAAAACATAGTTGTGAAGCAAAACAATTAGTACAAGTAGTATTCAGCATGGGGAATCAAAAGACCTGTATGAAACACTGAAAATCTATGACAAAGCCAATCATGTAATAAAAGTTTTTTCAGAAATCATGTTTAGTTTCTACCATAGAACACTGAAAAAAAAAAAAAGTAGGTCCTAGAATGGAAAAGTCTGTGACACAGGAAAATACACTACCAGGGATTTCTTGGGTCAATGAATAAATCCCCTGCTGTTGCAGACATCACATTATATTATTCCCTAAAATTCTCTCCATCTTTAAATGTACCTGCTTTCTCTTACACCAATCTGAACAAGAAGGCTAATAATTACAATAGGAAATTTATTTTGATTTCCATCCTACATTTTATTTTTATCCAATGTATGTGTTCACATATCAAAAAGTTCCTGGGCGCCTATATTCTATTTTTTCCCTCCCTGATGTATTATACCTCTCAGAGCAATTAAATTTCCTTTGGCCTTAAACTTTCCTACACCAAGAAGCCACTATCTATTCATTTACCTCATAAAATAAGTTCTCTATCATAATTTCTCCTGCCTCTTCTTCATTTTAGTTCCAGTTTCCCTGAACAGATTGAGTTTCGCTAGCAAGTTGCACAACACCATTAATATTCCTCTGTTGGGAGATTAATAGTCTGAATGGAACATATATAACACATAATTTACAACTTTAAAACTGCAAAATAAATCATTTTTAATTGAAAATTATCTTTGAGATTTCTACCTTTTAATTTCATGCAGAAATGAAATCCATGTCTTAAAATTTAGTATTATTCTACAATTAAAAAGCTGCATTAATAACTTTAATGTCACAATTAGCACTTCCCTGCTTTGGGATACTTGGCTGAATTTGTAATCAGGTAACGATCCTGCAAACCTGAGGTAAGCGACTGACTGTAGCAGCACGATCAGTGACAAAACAATACATCCACTGTTTTGAGGTAGAAGTATTTAGCATAGCTTTTTTCCTTCCTTTCTGAAATCCCTGAGTTTGTTTACTGAACTGCAACTGCTGCTTCTCCTCTGCTAAAAACTGCAATCAGAGTTCTTACAGCACTACTCACATATTAATAACGTGTGATTTTTTTTTAATATAAAAATCCCAAGAAATAAAACTTTTCATCACATCAAACTTTTTCTTAGAGGCTTCAAACTGCCTCATTACAAGCTTAAATATGTTACTTTTGTCTATTTCTTTGCCATATATTAACAAAAATAATAATCCAGAAGCTTGGCTCACAGGATGCTTAATTTCTTCAATTCCTCCTTCCCAATATTTCTAAGAAGAAAAAAATACCTCCTTTATATATAGTTTCTCACATCAGTTGAAAGACTTAGCAGTGTATTTTTCAATAAATGGTCTTCTAATAACATCTCAGTTAAGGTTATCTCATATAACCTGATACTGATGTAAGAGCTTTCAGAAAAAAACAGACTTGACTGTATTAGAGGAGTATTTTTTCACCTTATCCAGGGAAAAAAATCCTGAATCTCTTCTGTCTGGCATAAAAAGCTCCATGAAGCCTTATCATTCATGTTTTTGGCTTCCTACCTTGGTCTAATGTTATTACGTGTTTTCCAGGGCTATGTAAGAGACACTTATAAAGTATTATATACAAATAAACCTTGAGAGCATAATGCGTAAGTCCTGCACATTAAGTCTAAATAGAGCAGGGACTGCAGAACAGCATTTGCTTAATGCTCCTCACAGTCATTTTTTTAAACAGCAGGGGGAACAGATAATATCAGCAAGTATGACATATGTTATGGCTCTATAGAAACAAAACTGATTCACTGAAAAAACAATGGAGGGTAAAAAGCTAGATTCACAATACCCTATTTCTTTCTACATATTATGATTCTTCACAGGAATCTTTACTCTAATTATTATGCATAAAAGACTTCAAAAATGCTACCAGAATGCTGAAGTACAAAATTATTATTAGTCTCATGGACAAGCAGGATCTATATAAAATGCTAACAAATAGTACATTCTCTGTCCTCTGTAGCTATAGACATGCATAAGGCACACAAATAATAAGTAAAATTCTATTAGACATTATAAGCTTGTTTGTCACTTCATGAATTATGTATTTCATTTCAGTGCTGAACTGTAAGAGAGAGCACAAAGCTTTCCTTTTGCTAGACATTACAAGGAAAACGAACACTGTCCAGGCTCTACGTAGCAAATCAAAATGTAATCTTATATTTGGCAAAGATGCGCGTTGACTGCAAAGAACTCACTGTGTCTTCCAAGAAGATTTAAAGTAAATATTTAATCCCAAAGTTTTCAACAGTAAATAGTAGCATACAACAGCACATAAAAATACACTGTAATGAGTTTCAACAGGTTGGGGCTGGGATGAGGCAGGATTTTTATTTTTTTTTTTAAATGAAGGAACACTGTTGTACACTTGACCACAGTTATTAAAGTTCCTGTCTTTTTGTAAAAAGAGAAACACAACAACATGGATAACTAAGATGCCAACAGATACTTATAACAAAATAACTTTTAACAGATGACGTTTTAAAAACTAACAGTGTGTGGTGCTGCATGGTTACATGCAAATGAATGCATGAAGTTGTTTTATTTCTATGGTGAGGTACTATAGTTATGTTCACGTGACGAATATCAGTCAGAAATGAAAGGCAGTATTTAAAAAAATATTTTATAATTTCTAACTCCAGTAGAATTATGGATGTATTACTCCATGTGTGGAGGTAGAAGAGCACAACTTCAGAAATTGTGGCTTTCCACAATACCAGGTACAAAATGACACCCGTTGGTAGTGTATACATTCAGTACTTTTGAAGATAACTGTAAAGTACAATTGAGGACACAAAATAGAGCAAAACATTTGAGAGTACAATTTTAAAATACTCTCTGAGTATTTTGCTGAGTAGCAAAATGAGCAATTAGACCTCTGATCTGCGCTGAAAAGCATTAGTGTCCTCTCAGAACCTTTGGGTTTCCTTCCACAGACAAGAGCAAAGCCCGCTACCCGAGATGAACAGGAACTCGGAGAATGCAAATTTTTGAGAACGTAATCCCAAATATCCAAGTATCTTTACAGCTTTTACCTTCAGGGCATTTTAAAGATGTCTCACCCTGGGTTACTGATTGACTAAATTGGTTTATATAGTACTTCCCCACTAGATAAAACATACGCCACTAATTGTAAAGGAATAGCACCTCTGCATGCGACAGCTACATTTGGCTGTCCCAAGGAAGGCACTGATGGAACAGCCACAAACATTTGGACACACAATTGCAGACCTTCTTCACTCAGAGGACAGCACTGCTGCCTCGCTCTGTTTGCTTCGGGTGGCTGCCCTCCTGCCTCTGGGCACAATGCCCTCAGCATCCTCCTCTCAAAGGGTATTCTAGCTCTGCAAGGCACGCTTCAGGACTGTAAAACATATCAAGTATTTACCCGGAATATTAACATAATGTTGACATATTTATTCTGGTTTGAGTTGTTGTTTGACTGTTAGAAGGTCTAAGCAACAACAAACCTCATAAGGTTTACATTTTCTGATGAAACTAGTTTATTCAGAAGAGAGTTCATTAAGACTAAAACGTTTCATTTAAAAGCTGGGTTAAGTGAACAAATCCAAGGAAGGACTCTGATGAAATCTTGTCTTTATTCCTTCTCAATGCTGAGGGCAACCTAAAAATAATTACTATACTTAAATTAAATTAGTACTACTGATAGTAACTTTAGCTGAGATGTCAAAGTCTTCAAGCAGACAAAAAAACAAAAAGCAAGTAGTGAAAAAAAAACCAAAAGGGGTGGGTGGCACACCACGTTTCCTCTCAAACAAATAACAAGATAAACCCAAAAAAAACCAACCACCAAAAAATTATTTCTCATTCTTACATGTGGTTCCTCAGTGGAAGAGTTGTGGCACATGAAATAGACCAAAAATATTTCACAGACACTGTAGGATACTGAGACAGACTTCTGGCAATAAGGATAAATTCCTGAAGCCTTTCATAAAAACTAAATTCAATTTAAATGCAAAACAAGTAGATGATCGTGGAAATTTTACCTGCAGCAATAAATGCATTACAGAGTAGCTTGTCGGGTACAGTGAAAAAGGAGAACACCAGTAAAGAAATACTAATTACTAGCTATTAAATTTTCCTTCCATAGTAACCCATATTCATGTGTTGCAGTTTATCCTAGGAAAAAGCATCTGTCCAAAATTATTTTAACACCAAAACAGACAGATGTCACTCTTCAGCTCTGTCAAAGGATAAGCTGCATAAAAGGCGTGTCAAGACCTTAAAAAAAATACTAATAGACAGAGGTAGTGAACAAGCATCACGTCAAATTCAATATCATTCATATACTAAAAGAGAGAAAGCGACAATGGATGGAAATGCATCACAGCTCTATCAAATATATTTCACCATCCTAATCTAAAAGATTTGTCTTTTTGCTGGTTCACCCCAAACAGAAGAGTGAAGAATTGCACTGATTATTTACATGCAAAGTGTGCTCTGTTAAAAACTAAAATTAATATTCTAGTATTAAATAACTAGTACTGGCATAAATTTTCTAACTTACCATGCACTTCAAAAAGAAAATATAATTCTTAAAAGTGGCTTTACAGTTAAAGGCAATACCATTATGTATAGTTACTGAGAGAGATTGAGAAAGAAGGTCAATTGTCCAAGTACTCAGAAATGGACAGGTTTTAGTAGAAAATTAGAAATACTCAATAATCCATCCATGATCTTTTCCCAGGCACTAGAACCCTACATTATTAATCTCTTACTCCTTACTTACTCTGTAACAACCTTAACCATATGTTCCTAGGGACCACAAACGGACTGCTGGAGAACCTCAGCTAGTACCCCTGAGAACCACTTTATGTCTCTGCAATGACTCCTTCCAAAGAAGTTAAAAGCTCATTAAAGAATAGATATATTACGTGTAAATTTCATAATTGCTTGAATTGCCAGAAGTCTTGTAGGCAACTGAAAGGGAAGGGCAGTGGTCCCACAACATAAACCGCTCAAGTGTTAAGCTATGCAATTAAAAAACCTAAATACCTTTCATAAAAGGCCATGACTGAACAGCTACTGAAAACATGTTATAAAATTCTGATACTAATATGCAGTGCTGAGCATCTTAAACTCACCTTACACTACCAAGCATACACTTTGGTTCTTTGAGCTTATAGCAGCACAGGAAGGAAAAGAAATCAGATTCTTTCTTCTTCAAGACCAAGGCAGAAAGAAAATCTACTTTTTTTATACTGCCAGTCTTGCTCTTCAAAACAAGATGACAAAGCAAAATGTATATTACTTTATAAATGCATGACCACACTCAGCAGAAAAATAAAAGTGAGGTAGCTGATGCAAAAATAAAGGCACAAACAGCTTTACTGAATTCCAAGAATTCTGTTTCCATCTGTTTAAATATTGATGAAAGCATAAAAATAAATTAAAAAGTGTGAAACTGGAGTCCTCGCATGTATTTACAAATAGGCTGAGCTGTGGCAATATTTTGTTGTTATACTTTTGCAAACTACCAGCAATAGGGAAGTTGCAAAATTGAGATAAGTTTACCTGAAATATATCCTCCATTGACTTTGATAGGGTTACACGTTAACTTTAGTTTTCACATGTTAAAGAGATGTCCTTTGTCTAGCTAAAATATCGACCATACAACTGTTCTAAGATTCCATGACTGACTTTGCTATTTTTAATATGAAAAATAGCTACCAGGCAATGGAATAGCATAGGTCATATTAACAAATAATGAAATAATCAGATTGTAATCTAGTTAATCCCATGCAGGAAATGAATGCTGTAACATTCAATTACCTGAGTGCTTCTATGCCTGTGGGAGTAAACCTACACAGCATGCCAGGACCAGAGGGTAACCCACCCCGTTGGCACCACAGGGCCATAGCCATGCTCTGAATTTTGCCCCTTTATTTTAATGCAAAAATAACCAGTTTACTGGAAAGTAACATAAAAATCAGTATCTTCCACATGATTCTTCAGGCACTGGTAATATGATTGAGGATTAAAAGGTTGTATCAGAAGCAGACCCGTCTGTTAGAACAGGCATGAAAAGACACGATTTCACATTAAATTTGGGTCACTAAACGAAGTAGGGGCATCGGTTCTTCCAGCAGCCCCATTCCTCCTCTTGGGCTCTACCTCTTTATCCCATCCCTTGGCAACCCCTCCTCCAGTTCCCCAGCCATCCCTCCTCACCCCCACCCATGCTGCCCCTCCACAGCACAACCATGGGGCAGCAGAGCATCAGGGTGGAAATAACCCAGTGACAAAAGGAAAACGAGGGCCAGTTTTAAGGGACAGCAGTTACTTTGATGTGCTTCACAACATGGGCACTTGAATCCTTGCAGCAGCACCCAAAGGAGGGCAGAAGGCAGCGGTACCAGGGAGAGCAGGACTGTCACCCTTAGGGCCTGTGCTGGCTGTTGAGCTGCGCCCTATTCAGGTAGGGAGTACTGACATCAAGTAAACATTTTTTCTGCCCTAAAGCAGAATGATGGAAGTCCATGAATGCCCTCCAACATGAGCAAAGCATGTATTCAGGGGACATTACTGCAGGTAGCTGGTGTTTTTTCCTCTGTTTTTTTTTTTATGCCAGTCCACTGAACCTGAAGACATCCACACGCACATTTCTAAGTCTCCCCACTTTGGGCAGAGTTTCTAGTTTCTGCTACCATAGAGTTACAAAATCAGCACAAAAACACTGTCCACCAACTCTTCTCCCTTCCCCAACTTTTTATTCTCCTGTCTTAAGTTTTGTTTTCAGCAATATAGAAATCAGACTCATGGCACATGGTTACTCTTAAATTAGATTAAGAATACTCAGAAAAAAGAAAGAAAAAAATAAGACATAAGGTCTGTTTTTCAGCAGTACTGGGCACACGTAGGTGCAAATAATGTCAGTGGAAGCTGTAGGGAGGTAGCTCTCTGAAATCTAAATACAGATGCTTCCATAAAACACGCTTTTACTCGCTTCCTCGTGCAATGACACATTGAAATAAAGGAATCCTGATGAAACCTCTAGAAGAAATAGCATGCTAAAAAGTTGCAACTATCTTTTTTTCTAATAATGCTAGCCTTTTGGCACACCTCTGGACCACCCCTGAAAGCACATTATGACGTCAAAAATTCATCTGATCTGTAACGTGTTTGCTTTGTTATCCATGCTCCCTTCATGACTGTCACTGAAAAAGCATCCAACAGTACATCTTTTGGCTTGACTTGCAATAAGACAGTATTCAGGCAAGTATTCAACAAGGCATGCCATCAGATCACCCCAAACTCACCATTTGAGAAAAGACTCAACACCACCACCACTAGCAGCTAGGAAAAAAAGGCTTAATCCAAGTGTCAGGACAAGAGCATACACATCTTGCAGTAAGACTTCCTATAAATGGTCTCCTCTAAGAAGAAGATTTAGGGTTTTAAATAAAAAACAATAAAAGTTGGGATAAGAGGGGCCAAAGATATCTCTCCTATCCCAATTTAATCAAAATGGATGAAATTCATCTTGCAGATGACCATGTAGATACTGAAATCTGCAATAGTTACATGCAGCTCATCTTCTGACCAGAAAAAGGAAAAATTGCACCCCATGTAGGGTGCAACTTATCTGATCTATTTCAAATGCATACATCAAGATACTATTAATTCCACCCAGTGTAACTGGCAACTTTTCAGGGAAACAATAGCAACATTTAGTAGGTAGACTACAAAATTTAATTTAGCATGTAAACTCTCCCTAAAAAACAGCATGTACTTGTTAAAACTTAAAACAATCCATTTTTTATTTTTGACTTATATTAGAAAGAGAAATCTGTAAAGCTCTTTGGGACCTGGAGGACTTAAAGGTACTATTGACACATGCAAAGGGAAAAATCTTAGTAAAAATAGCTAAAAAGTAGTTAGCAGGGTAAGAAGAATTTTGAGTCCTCATTAAAATGAATGATATCTGGAAAATAAAGTCTTTAATTTCTTTGGAGCCTGCATCATGGGCATGTTTAGTTTGGAGAAGAGGAGGCTGAGGGGAAACTTTATTGCCCTCTACAACTACCTGAAAGGAGGTTGTAGAGAGGTTGGTGTTGGCCTCTTCTCCCAAGGGAATAATGACAGGACTAGAGGAAATTGTATGAAGTTGCAGCAGGGGAGGTTTAGATTAGATATTAGGAAGAATTACTTTACTGAGAGGGTGGTCAGGCACTGGAATGGCCTGCCCAGGGAGGTGGTGGAGTCATCAACCCTGGAGGTATTTAAGAAACATGTAGACATGGCACTTCAGGGCATGCTCTAGTGCCTGTGATTGTTGGGTTGGGTGTTTTGGTTTGTGTTTGGTGTTGTGTGGTTTTTTGGGGGGGTTTTGGGGTTGTTGGTTTTGTTGGGTTTTTTTGGTGTGTGTGTATGGTTGGACTGGATGATCTCAAAGGTCCCTTCCAACCATGAAGATTCTGTGATCCTCCAATGCTACCACAAACTGGCCCCAAAACTGAGAAAAATGCTATTACTTTCAGTTAAGGCAGAGATTAAGGTCAATATATATGTCTCTACTTATTTAACCAAGGTACTACAGGTGAACAATTTCCCTAACCTTCCATATGCTCAAGACTGAAGAAATTAATCAACTGTAATTAAAGCTGAACTAGTGTAATTCTGGTCTAAATATTAGAATAACAGTAACAAATGCATTTGATCAAGGCTCGCTCTTCTCTCTAAAATAAATAAGAATTTGTGTAGATGATCTTCACCATCCCTTGCTTTTGGCCTCCTTTCTCCACTGCAAACAGACAAAGGAACTTATTTATAGAAGAGACAACAAAAGCAATTGTTCCTTACTAACACAATGCCAATTAGGAATTTGAGGCTGATTCTGCCAAAGCCACTTATATTTGGTCATAAAGCTATGCATTTAACATCACTTGCCTTAATGTTATTGTATGTCTCTCCCTAAAAAATACCGATTGGAATTAACATTTGGTCTTCCAAATGGCACACAGTTAAACTCCATGTTAAGAATCCACAGGCATTCAATATAAATTTAACAATGATAGGATTAGCATTTGTAAGGGATTTACAGTTTCTTTCCCTTCCCCTATGATTACTGCAATACATGTTTATTTCCAAGAACAGAAGGTTGAAAGCTTTATCCGCCCCCCACCCTGCCAGCTTTTTCTAAATCTCGACCAAAGTCTGGCATTGGCACTGAAGAGTAGGATTTTCATAAGTACCTAAATGACTTGATCTTGTGCTCCTAAGTCCACCCATCATTTTGGAAAAATCCCTTTCCTACTGCCCTCCCCTTCAAAAGTTTATATATTTTCTATTTAGGTAGCTGCACAAAAGTGATACACATACATGCCAAATGCACACTATATCCTAAAGCTGTAATTGGAGACCCTCTTGGCTCTTCAGTTCTGGAAAGAAAACGCAATCATCAAAGATCTGTTTCAGTGAAAACTTTGCATAATTTCACAAAACATAGCCTCCAAGTAGAGGCTATTACAATTAAGAACAAGTCTAGAAACTGATATGCTGACTAATGAAAAGACAGCATTTTTTCACATACTCATTTCATTGTCATAAACCAAATCTTTTCTGATGTCCTAGTACATCTAAGTATTCTTAGTGTATCTAAACTACACTTATTTTAGAATTATGTTTTATTATACAAGCCTTACGCAACAAATAAGTTTAAAACATGAATAAGCAATTAACCCCTGGAAAATTCTTTCAGATATTTCATCTGTGGCTCTTAGCAAATCTCCAAAGAGAAGAGAAAACCTCTTTTCTTTTAACCAAACATCATGTTCCCTGACAAGAGACATGTTGCTAGCAGCCAGAATTCTGGATATGGAAAGAATTTTTTTTCTCCTAAGCAGTGTCAACTTTTATGTTAGCAGCTACTCATAACAGTTTTTCAAACTATTTCAAAAAGCAGTATATCTTTCTGCAAAGATTACTTTGTCTCACACTCATTTGAGAAATATATAATGAAGAAAAGATGTTAAAAATACAGAGCATCATTCCAGGGTAACCTACCATAAAATGCTGGTTCTAAGCCAGGCTTGGAAATCACAAGTAAAAATGAGAAAGGGAAGTTCAAGAAAGTCTAACAACAGGATTACTTTTTTTTTTTTTTAAAGAATAAAAAAAAAAAAAGGTTCAAAGTTCATTCTTGACTGTACATCTTGCAAATTCCAGAGATAATACCATCAACTAAAGGGGATTTTCCCTGACTTTACAACTGCCACAAATCATCTTACTATGCTGCATTTACTGTAAATGGTTAAAAACAAAGAAAAAAAAAAAAAAGCACTTCTTTTCTCTAATCATTTCTGGATAAGTCACGGGTCCAGTAAGAGGAAGCTAAATTTTATTTCAAGCACTTGGGCGACCGTAACTGCTCACTGTGAAATGTCATGTCCCTCCCAGGTAGAAACTACCTTTCTAAGCAGCCATGTCTGCTAAAAAACCAAAAAAGTCTTTAGCAGGACATGCTATCTAGCTAGAGGAACCTTCTCAGCCTAGGGGAGAAATTCACACACATATTGTGCCCCATGCTGTCTTTCTTCACCTGGCATCCTTCTTAGGGCGCTGGAAGGCTCAGTCAGGCCCATGACACCTGAAACAAAATCCTCAGTTACTGTCTGAAGCTTTGCTTAATCAAGACATTAAACCCAAACCAGTTTTTAACTTCTGAAGGTCTTAGGATTGGAAATTTCATGTCTAGGTATAAGTTTAAGCTTAAACATGTCAGAAGTAAAACTTCAGGGTGACAAGGAATAGTAAACTTTAAAAAAAAAAAATAATCTCGTTTTATTCTCTTTTAGCACAAACCCAATTTAATTAGATTGCTCAGGTATCACTAATACTGGAGCAGAAATATGCAGGGAATCAAAAGGCAAGGTCAGATTTAGGAGAAAGACTCCAAATTGCTCTTTTATTAACTGCAGACATCCACCTTGATCTATCATCACATTACTCCAGTTGAAGATATGTTCATTTGTAATGAGTTTGATGCAAAGGAAATTCAGTTTCATTTCACACATATCTATTCAAAGTTTCAGAAGGTGAAAATTTGATAGCTAAAAATGCCATCTTAAGACAAAATAACTCAAAAGCAGTTTTAAGAGACAAGGCATTACTCCACAATGCTTTTTCTGAATAAGATCAAAACATTTGAGAAATGGAATTAGAAACAATGGACAATTAACTCATAACAGATATTTGCAACAGGTTTGTCTGTAACAGCTTCAGTATAAAATTTTACTTCCCTGTATAATTCAGCTTCTTGTAGGTTTTAAGAACATATGACAGAAGTTGAGCAGATATGAAATAAAACTTCAGACAGTTTGCTTAAGGTTCACAGTTCCTTAAATTAATTGTAAAACTTTTTTTCATCCAAGAATCAATTCCATTTCAAAATACTTAGTAAAATAAGTCCTTTAAAGCTTATATAAAATTGATATCTATCCAGTTACACCATCTTGTAGACAGCAATACAGCAGAAAAGGAAACGAGATATCAGCACTAATTTTATAGTGTAAAGCTGATTCTGAGACTTATCCTGTAAGCAGTCCCAACCTATGCAGAACCAGCGCAAATAAGATGAATCTCCTCATAAACGACAAATAAGATGAATCTCCTCATAAATGGAGATAAAGAACTGAGAACTTGGTTAACAAGTCAATACATGCTATTATCAGCATTTATGTACTACAGACAGCATGCTTCAGAAGTGTCTAAGATGGATCAGTCAGTACAGTGGGTCTTCCTGGAAGAGAGTTAATTCTCTTCATAGTAGGCCATTAGGTGCTCTGTTGTGGATTTGTGACTGGAACAGTACGGATAACACACCAGTGCTTTAGCTGTTGCCGAACAGTGTCTGCACAGCATGAAATTGTGTCTGTTTCTCACTCGGACACCCCAGCAAGCAGGCTAGGGATGGCCAAGAGGTTGGGAGGGGACACAGCTAGGAGAGCTGAGCTGAATTGACCAAAGGAATATTCCACACCACGCAATGTCGTGCTCAGAAAAATCTAAGACAGTCTTTCCAAAGTAGCCATTGCCTGGAGCCTCACTGGGCGTTGGTCTGCTTCTGGGAGGTGGTCTGATTGCCTTTGCATCACTTGGCAGGGGGATGTCCCACCTCTTCCCTTCACTTTAACTAAACTCTTTTTATTTTGACACTATATTTTCTTGATTTTTTTTTTCCAGTTCTCCCCCCCGTCCCCTTCAGGGCAGGGAGTGAGCAAGCAACTGGGTTGCTGCTGGTCAGCAACTAAACCACCACAGCAAGATCATGAAACTGCCTAATTTTTCTTTACATTCCAGACACCTCCAGTTCTATTGCACCTGCAGTAAGGATTACTATTTTTAAATTTACAATGCAGTAACACTCCATGCATCTTCACCTTACACTAAGCAACGTATCAAAGGTAGTATCTGACCAACCTTGTTTCATTGCTTTGCATAATTCATCCAAGCCCTTTTCCAGGAGGTAATCATGCCAAGGATGTTCATGCAAAGCATTTGAACTTCAATATTATAGTTATCAAGAGAGAAAGGCCCTTAAAACCTTGCCAGATTGCCTTTTACATATCAGGCACTTTGTCTGCATTTGAAGTTCTGTCATTACAACAGTTGTTTCATATCCTTACATGAACTTCTTACATTAACACCGTACTGAAGTGGTAATAACAGCAAATCACTCTTACTACAATAACTTTTTTCTGTATAGTTTTCCACTCCTTTTCTAATATTTCTTATTTGTTCTTCTATTGGTTTCTGTGTACTAGATAATTTTCTTTACTAAACTAAGTAGGAAAACGTAAAGAATGTTTCCTAATGAAACCTCCCCAATTAGGCGTCCTTAGACAAAAATACATGCTCTGAATCATAAACAGTCTCTCACTTGTGTCTTTGTTAACTTTCATCTGCCACCACACTTCTTAGTCCCTCAGGCTGGTTTAACCCTTCTGGCGATCCACACAAGCTCTGTTTTGATTTATCTAAATTAAACTGAAATCTGAAATATGTGGCCATTCATAAATATACACAGCATTGTATTCAGTTTGTCTTCCCATAGACTTTATGCATTTACTTTATTCCAGGCGGGGGGGAGACTCAATGGCTGGGTGTTGTAGGCGGGGGGGGGGGGGGGGGGGGGGGGGGGGCACAGAAATCAAGATGGCCATAATAAGACAATCTTTGTAATTGAAGGCAATGTGCTTTTCACACAGGATTCACAAGAAGTAGCAAAGGAAATGCTACATCCAGTTCACATATATCCTTTATTTCAAAGTGTTAGCTATATGACAGCTAATTTATTTTTAATAAAATCAGATTTTTGCACAAGATGCAACCTTCTTGTGGAGTAACCTTCATCAAATTTGGAGTAAACACTGAATCTGCTGCAATCAGTTTTAAAAAAATCTTGCTCACATGACTTCGCATAGAATAAGTTATTAGCATGCCTTTAAAGCTTATTAATGAAATGTTTCTAATGTGGATTCTACCACTTTAATTTGAAAGGCATCATACTGAGTACTTGAACAATTCTCTCTTTTTCACTTCCAAATTTCTGTGACTTGATGTATAGGATTTAAATATGAAATATAAATCAAATATTTTTGTCTAATACAGTCATATCTAATTTCAGGTCCTAGACTTATACTTTATCCACTGTTTAATCTGGGAACACATCAATGGTGCCTTTACAGTTTGGGAAAGTGACGTGCAGAATACATACCACTCATAAAAAGCTTAAGTCTTACTTCAGAGAATTTTGGATTGGAAATAGAAGGCAAAAAGCGTTTGCCAGAACTAAGCAGCAGGAAAAACATGCTTATTAACATGCAGCACCCCAGGATGCACAGAGAATTCAGATGACGATTCTTCCCCGTCTGCACTGATCCTTAGCTTTTCCACCCTTCAAAGCTTGATTCACGCAAATGCATATTGCCACCACTTCCTCTACTCTGAGCTTCACTTTCTACACAACAGACATGTAAAGAAAGGTGAGAAAAGATTACATCTGCCTTCAAGAATCAAAACTATTCCATCCTTCCAGTTTCCTTATCATTAGAGAAATAATCATAGAATCATAGAATTGTCTAGGTTGGAAGGGACCTTTAAGATCATCTAGTTCAACCATCAACCCAACTCTGAGAAAAAAAACCATCACTAAACCATGTCCCCTAGTACCAAGTCAACTTGTCTTTTGAACACCTCCAGGGATGGTGCCTCAACCACTTCCCTGGGCAGCCCATTCCAGTGCTTGATAACCCTTTCAGTGTAAAAATTTTTCCTAATATCCAACCTGAACCTCCCCTGGAGCAACTTGAGGCCATTTCCTCCAGTTCTGTTGCTTGTGACTTGGGAGAAGAGACCAACCCTCCCCTCTCTACAACCTCCTTTCAGGGAGTTGTAGAGAGTAATAAGGTCTCCCCCTCAGCCTCCTTTTCTCTAGGCGGAACAAGCCAGCTCCCTTAGCCTCTCCTCATACGACTTGTGCTCCAGAACCCTCACCAGCGAATGTATCACAACAGTCCAAAATCACCACTGAGAGTTTCTGATCTCCTGTGCTATGCAATCAGATGGCTTTCAATACAATTCCTTTAAATAAATAAATATCCCCACAAAGAAAAACACTAGAAGAAGCAAGCAATCACAAAAGTTGTTAAGATTAAATACAAAGAAAGGAAGAATAAAGTTCATTAATGTGCAAATGACTTCCATACAGCTTCATCCTTCAGAGCTTCTGAAATTACAGAGCACATATATTACATAATTCACTCTAAATTTTTAGCCCTATTTGATATGTATATTAACCTCATGTAGGCTCAATTATCAGAATTAGGACAAAGTACTCAGAACAGGTATTTTCTTTCTGTTCACTTCAAAGATTAGAGGTGATTTGGGACGGAGCTTAGTCAGTGATGTTTAATGTTCTGTGCTAACCTGAAGGTTAAACAACAACACTGCAGTAGTTCCTCCTGGCCATATAGTCTATGACACCCCAAAATATGTTATACTACCTTTTGCTCTGTTATTGCTTATCATGATGCTGTCATGCCCTCTGGATACAGGCTTTGAAAGCAACAAATATCAGAAGTCGCAAAGTTGAGAAAGAGCAATTGAACAGAGAGTCTCAGCTAATAATAAAAATACATCTCCTGAAGTGGCTACCAAATATGTTACACCTTGCTAACTTTCTTTAAAAGCTATGACAAAAAAACCTCTCAGTTTTATTTACTGTGTATTTTGAGATGATTACTGATCCTGCTTTTTTTCATATATTGCACTTTTGATTAAATATCCTAATAAGAATTTGTATTAAAATTTCTTCAGAAAGGATTACTATTCTTTCTGAAGATATGTATTGCAAAAAGGGATATAAACAGGGCATCTGCATTTTTTTTTCTTTTTTTGAAAGCTATCAAGTTCTCATTATCAATTTTTTGATATCAATTTTTTGAAGTTTCACCTAGATGCACCCTATGCTTTCAATACTCCACACACTAGCACACCGAACAAAACAAGTTAAGTATAACACCATATAGAAAACTATGGTCCAAATTAGAGGTAACTAGCACAATCTTCTTCCATTCACTGGCTACATTCTTTAGAGCTTCAAGAAACAGAGACCTAGATATAACAGATTTGATCTGTTCCCAGTGAGAACTACCATCCAGGACCTCAAGCTAACTCACTACTGTTGTGTTGCGTTGATTATTGTGAATGTGTATTCACAGATTCTGGATCACTAATAGGCACCTAGTCCTTTTTCCCCAATACATACACATCTAAACGTGTTTGGATTCCACTGCTCCTTTCCACCCCCATTGTATTACCAGGGCAATTTCACAAAAACAGTACAAGAGCAGAAATCACTTGTTTCTTATGCAAGGAACGTGCTGTAAGCATATAGTTGGCCGTACTGACACTTGGAATTGTCATTAAGAGATGACAGACTAAAGTTTGCAACAAAATTTCATCTCATGGATACTAAGGTTATGGAGAGATTTTTAAAGTGTATGAAGTCTATCAAAATATTCATGTCTGTTTATTATCAATGCTTCATTTTTTTTGCCACACAGCAGAATTTTACAGGGCATTTAATGGACCTCTGCACCTCTATCAGTTTAATAGCAACCAGTGTTTATGTAACACTTCTGCTAAGGAATAGACATGGAATAAATTTCAATTATAAACATAAACCAACCTAAAAGTAGATTTGGGTAAGTTTGCTAGTTTGCTAAATTGATTTACCAGTCTGGGCATAATCAACATAAAAGGCTGGTGGACATAATTACATCAAACAAAATCAATTTCTAAAGTATTATATCCATGAAAAACAACACAGTTTTAATTTATATAAATTCTATTCATCATTTTCATAGTCTCCATATAAATCAAATCACAAGCAAAAATATTCAGGCGTATAATAAAACAGCAATTCAACAATGTTGAAGGGCAACTACAAAAAACTCAAATATTTAGTATGGCATTTTATAGCTACTGTTTCAAAATTTATTTCTTGAACAGGAACTACAGCTCTGAAAGCCTATGGTTGCTACAGCTTTTACTGCAGGTACAGTTTGCTTGGTCTGATTCTGCTAGCAAAATACAAACATTTTCAACACAATGAGACAAAGAAGAAGAAAAAAAAGGTATCTTTTTGCAATTTTCTCCTTATTCCAACAAAAGCACTAGAGGCAAGGTTTAAAAAAAAAATTATTTTCTTAGCACCTGTTTAGAAATTGTCTTTTAAATTCCTATTTTCTGCTGAAGCACCAACACACCCTGCTATTTAAAGGGCTAAATCTACAAAGGTTCTTAAGCAGAGTGAAGAAGCTGGGAGTGGCAAAGAACCGTGTAAAGGAACACTGATGTTTCCCTACACTGTGGCAAACCACACGGTCAGGGAGTTCAGGCTGAAACAAGTCAGTATTTGTTAAAGACACACTAAGCTGCCCACACCCAGCCCGTGCCAACAAGCTGTATATCACACTAAATTAGAAACGGGCAATTTTGGGCTCTGGACCTGGCTGCATCTTTTGGGAGTGCTAGAAAAGGAAATAAGAGCTACTTCTTTGGAGAATAGTAGAAGTGCTGAGGCAAAGTTTGTAGCAGTGGCAATTAGCACTTTGTGTTACCAGTCCTAATTCAAAAACTGAGGCTCGGATTTTATAAATAAGACGTGGAACGAAAATACTTCTGTATCTGCACACTATCAAACTTTATTCAAATAGGGAATGTCCAGGAAAGGTCAAAAATCTCTTAATGCTTAACATACTGGCTGTACTTGTAGTGTAACTAAACTACATATCCTACACAGCTACAGCCAGCAGCAAAGCCAAAGCTTTGCCGGCAACAGTTCTAGACAATTACTCAGCAGAGAAGCAAAAGGAAGAAACAAGTGAATTTACTTCAGATCCAATGCTATTCATATTCTAGTAGGTAGTTATTTAAAATTAGAGAGCTCTGCATTATATTTATTATACAAGTTATATCAGCTTCTTGGTAGAAAACGATGAAAAGCAATGGGAATTCATAGTACATTCAAAACACAAGAAGAAAAGGAAAGCAAGACAAAGGCTTCAGTTCTTTTAGTTTCATTAACAAATAGAGCAATACTGTAGCAATATTACATCTTTAATGCGCTCAGCCCTGACACTCCGGCCAGTAATATTGTTGATTCAACTGCAGTAAGGAAAGAGCTAAGTATCATATTGTAGAAGTTGAATTGTATGAGATCACTTATTTTAACGGTTACAGGCTATCTTTTAGTTTACGTAAATAATTACTGTTAAAACTACCTGTCAAGCCTTACAATAATAATTGGGCTATTAAAACATTGCTGAAAACCATCACATAAGAATCTACTTAATTGGATTTCTTCCTTTTACATCTTTACAGGTCAGTGCAAAAGTGCAAAAATGTTAATTATTTTACAGCAACAAATATTTCATAAAGGTGGGAAACACTGTGAAAATGCAAGGAGTTTGGTTGACAGTCTTGCTACTGAACCGAGATTAAAGTTGCAAGGAGTTGGGGGAGGTAAGAGACTTCCCAAATTATTACCGTTTATTTTCTTACACAGTCAACATGCATGAAAATTTTTGTGCTTAGTCATGGACCAAAAAGCTCTTTCATACATTGTGCACCTCTCTAACTTAATCTGGGACTTAGAACACTGATCATTTCTGCTGCCTTTATTCTTTGAACTGCGGCAGCGGAATGAAGGTTGGTTTAGCAGAGCAAGGCTCCCTGAAGACTTAACAATGCAGACTGCATCATCCGCAGCCTATTATC
Source organism: Calidris pugnax (assembly GCF_001431845.1). Classification (NCBI taxonomy): domain Eukaryota; kingdom Metazoa; phylum Chordata; class Aves; order Charadriiformes; family Scolopacidae; genus Calidris; species Calidris pugnax. The sequence goes on from NW_015090922.1 coordinate 24,162,924, forward strand.
ACTGCAGCCGTTTGACACAAATACATTCAGATGCTCAACACTCACTGCAGGCTTTGGATACGGTCATATGCCCTCCACAAGGCAAAATGGGAAGGGAAGAAAACAAGACAAAACACGGGCTTTCCTTAGATGTTCACCTTAAGAAAAAAGGAAAGGTAGAAAGCTTGGATGTTAAAAACGTTCATAAACTCATTGCAAAACATTATAATGAATATTGATGAATTACGTAGGTGCAACCATATTGCAATTAGATACAGTTAAGAAAAACATTTAAGCCTTACCCTCACTAGCTCTAATGCTCCTCTGCAGATTTGGACGAGAAAAGTAATTTCTAGCAATTAAACTGGACACAAGCAGCAATTAGAAGCAAGAATGCAATTAGTAACTTGGTATATGTAAAGAATTTAAGATAGCTAGTTTTTCACTTCATTTGCATGTTGTTTTGCATTATTTTTCTGAACAATTAAAAATTCTTTCAGGAAATATAACTAAATACTACAGACATCTGATCCTGTCAAATATTACTTGCCAAAACCCTTATTGCTTAGAAGTGTGCTGAAAGATTTCCCTTGAACTGCTACAAATTTTAGAAGAGGAATTTGAAGTCAGCAGTCTATTTAAAGGAAAAAAAGGAAAGGAAAGCGAGCGGTGGTGTCGGG
>NW_015090922.1:24163858-24220151 GCF_001431845.1 Calidris pugnax
GGGGGGTTGGAAGGGGGGAGGAGGCAAGAATTATGTAATACTAACATAATTTTATGTCACAGAATCAGATTCATATATAGGAATGAGTCACTACCAGATAATGCTAATATCCAGGGCATCCAAAACACATCTTTAATTTAGGAACATTTTTCCGACATTCACTAAGATTTCAGAAAAGAGCAGTATGTGCAGTGCTGAGTGACACATTCCTCCTGACAGAGTAAGATTCCCTCTTAGAGGGGCTGGTCATCGAACGTAGTTACCAATCCACAACTATTTACAAAACAGTAAGGAGATTATATACCATGACGCAGGACAAAACCAAGACTGACGATCACATGGTTACTCTTATTAGGCCTGCATAATTCAGTCGGCTCAATAAAAAGCTATTTTAATAATTAACTTCTAGTGACTTGCATCTTGTGGTAAGTGGAAGTGCACAGCTTTCATCAGGAATGCTGAAAGAAGAGAAAAAGAGTCCTGCAGCAATTTCTAATAAAGGTTCCTGCAAAAGTTTGCAGAGAAACATGTATGAAGTTTGAGAAGCACCACAGAAGTCCCTACTGCCTAAAGTTAAGTGCACTTAAATCTCTGCAGGATCAAGAATGTCCTAGGCAAGGATGTAGGAATGAAGAAGAGGATCACCAAGTACAAAGTTAAAGGACTGGAGATTAGATTGACTGTTTATTTCGTACAACAAACTCACTCCTCTTACTGTGACTAACCATACATACTATATGTAACTTACACAGCTACCATAAGGGTTGTGGCTTTCATGTGAAATATTAGAACTTTACTCACATCATGCGAGTAATGTTATTACTTTAATGCAGTTATCTACAGTGAGAAAATTACATAAAATTACTAAAAAGCCATTTGTCTCTGGTACTTTAGGAATAAATTATACGGCAGTAAGCACCTTACCTTACTATCAGCATAATTGTACACCCAGAAAGGCATGCATACAACACAGCATGTGTTGGAGCACATACTTAACAGCTACCTAACTTCCAAGGAAAAAGATTGTTACTTTTTCAAGGTGATTACTCTTAAAAATATGGAATATAAGAAACTATCAGAAGAAGCAAATGGCAGCACACAAATCTGTATTAAAGTTTTTACTTAGTTGTCTATAAAGAGTGAAATGAAATTCATATAGAATTATTTTGGTTTAGAAATAGCATTTGTCTTATGAAATAATGCTACAAGGCAAAGTGTCATGACCAGGCATATTAAAAATAAATTCTGATTTTAAAGTATCATTCTAAGCAAATAATACTAAAAGTCTCTACCACAAATTATGTGCTAAAGCTAAAAATGGCCTGCTCCACCCAGACTTAGCATCTGCTACTGACAGATGAGCAGAGAGAAAAAAAGCCAAGAGAAGCAAAACTCCCTAGATTTTGTGTGAACCCTACATGGATTTATGTGCATTCATAGTTTTATGTTACCATCTTTACTAATTAAGTTATAAAGTTTTATAATAGTAGTAATTTTAAAAAGTACTTCTAAAATAAGTCAAAGATCGTCCTTGAATACTACATACTTTACTGGAGTAGAATGTAATTTGTCAAAATGAAAAAAAAAAAAAAAAAAAAAAAAAAAAAAAAAAAAAAAAAAAAAAAAAAAAAAAAAAGGAAAATATAGTAAGTGGCATTTGAGTTGGACGAGATCCACATAACATGACAGAAGAGCCAAGGAGTTCCAGAGGTCTGCCAGATCAATATCCTAGGCTCGACTCCCACCTGCTCTTGAGTGCACACTGCCATTGGTGAGATGCTTTAATATAAATGAGGCAGTCGTACAGCTAACTTCACATCTGCTCTACGATGAGCTAAGCATTTGAAAGTATTGATGCTGATAATTATAACTGGTCTAAATAAAGAGAAATAAAGTTGACTTAAATTCATGGGTTATAATCTGAAATCCAGGCAGAGGTCACAGGCAAACTTCCTTCCAATTAGCACATTCACAGAAAGTTTTAGAACCCATGAAGTATGAAACAAGACATACAACTCTGAACTTCTGTGTCCTGCTGACTGCTTTGATTATTTGCTTATTTATTTTTTTTATCTGATGAGAGCCGAAAAGCTTTTGCCAAGCGCCAACTACCAAAATGAAATTAAATGTAGTACTTTAAAAGGCACCACCAAAATAACATACTAAAAATCCTATACTTATTATTCCAATTAAAGTAAGAGCCAAAATCATGCTGAGGGGAACTGTCTTGTTTTAAGAGCATTTAGGTTTAAGAGCATTTCTGGGTTATTACATAGGTTGTGAAATAAGACACATAAAAAAATTATTTCTGCTATTCACTCAGTTTATAACTTAACCTTGTTAATTTATGCAAAGGCCAACTTTTAGCATGGTCACAGTGTCTGAGCATTCAAACTGAAACAGGCCAGAGTCTTCAAGAAGAATCAGAACTTCTCATTTCAACAGACCTCCAGAAGAACTTAGTTCCTGCATGAGCATGAAGAGAATAATTAAAAACAAAAACAAAAAAAACTGAAACCAACTCTGCAAAATTATTAACCAATATTGTTTGAGTATTTTAGGAAATATTTTCTTAAATATATCTAAAGCAGGATTTGCTGGCAGTTGAACACCCTGAAAAAACTGACCAATATAAGTACATGTTACACAACTGTACTATGCTGCAGTTATGACAGGCCAGGAACATAAGGTAAGGTGCATGTGTAAGATGAAATAACACAGGCAATTAAAGGCAGTCTTGTATACACAAAACTTCATCTTCCCCCAACCCTATTTACTTTGACTTCATATTTCCTCTCTACCTTTATGAGCTTGCATGCCATATAAAATATTTGCACATTGTATGCAATTTTTTTACAGTGAGAACAGGAATTTAGCGATGTCTTAGTGATGTTTTTTTTCAATGTCAGGTTGATGGTTGGACTAGATGATATGAAAGGTCCCTTCTAACCTAGACAATTCTATGATTCTATCTCCTCCTGCATATTTTTCTAAAGCATCATTTACTTTTTCAACAACTTTGCAAAAATCATCGATTTCCAATTATACTTTCAGGGAAAGTAAAATTACACTAAGGAAGAAATAACTGAAAAATCTTCTTCTACTGGCTAAATTAAGCTGCATAAATGTAAGAAAAGCTATGTTAAAAAAAAAATCTAGCAACTGAGTTCTTCCCAGTAATCTATCAATCTTTATTTCAAAAACTGTTAGGTTAATTTGACCATATGGAAATGTCTCTTGCACTACTGAAACTCACTAGGCAGAGTCTGGCCAATTAGACCAGACGCATTCATATTTATACATACCGTAATTCTCATGCACATGCATTCCATGCACTTGCATTCATTGTGTTGTACATCCAACTTTAAAAATATAAATGCATAAAGAAAATCACCTAATGGACAACGGGCAGCACAGAAAGTATATAAAGGATATGGACTTCTCATCCAAGTGAGTTCAGGTAGTAAAAATCTCCAGGTTCAAGATTTGGCAGCTATTTGCTGGAAAATGGTCCCACTCCTAAGGTATTCCTTTTTTCAATTGTGAATTTAAAAGGCACAAAATTAACACAAGTCAATTGCATACCTGCACATACACAAAACAGTTCTTCCGTGCTTTAATAAGAATCTCTTTACACATACAGATTTTATTTAACCTCTGACTTCCTAAATTATTTTACTCCAGAATTCATATCTAGTTCTAATATTCTGAAAAACTCCTGTCTCATCATTACTTCCTTGCCTCCTTCATGTTCTCACCCATACATCACTGGTATTACTGAAACTACTTCAGCAGCAGGTAAGCTCAGACAACTGCTTTTTAGGTTGCTTTGTTTTTAATAGTGACCACCAAAATCTGCCAAAATTGACAAGTTTTTCCTATGATGAAAAAAGGAAGGCCTCAATACACTGCATCATGTGATCAAGCTCTCAGATGTTTCTTTAAATTTGAAAAAGCCTCTCATATATTTACTTTTCAGAGGTTACCTGAAATAGCGTTAAAGATTGTATTGTTCAATAATTAGGGATTCTGGCTCAAAGCCTCACTGCACTAGGCACAGCAGAGAAGCAACTCAATCCCAGAAGGCTCAAATCTGCATATCAGATGGAACAAACATACAGATGGAGGTGAGGTGAGCCGGAAAGATGAACAGATCAAAGGGATGCATAAAAGAAAAACACTTCCATTGTATAAGCACCCCCTCCCAAAGCCTAAGGATAAACACATACAACTCTTTTTCAAACTATCAAAACATGCAACTACCAGGTCAGGATTTTTCCACTAAAATGGGGCCCTAAAATAATAATAATAATAATAGAATCATAGAACAGCATGGGTTGGAAAGGACCTTTAGAAGTCATCTAGTCCAACGCACTTGCAATGAGCAAGGACATCTTTAACCAGATCAGGTTGCTCAGAGCCCCATCCAACCTGACCTTGAATGTTTCCAGGGATGAGGCATCTCTGGGCAACCTGTTCCAGTGTTTCACCTCCCTCATCATTGTCCTGATTTAAGGTAAAACAGAACCAATTTCCTATTCAATACTTTCCCTTCTTAGCTAAGCCTCTTTTAACTCTCTGATATACACAGCAGAAAACTGTTCACTCTTAGAGCGATAAGACTAATGTTTATACTTCATGCCAAGGAATGGTATGCAGAGAGGCTCTTGCTATATACTCATTGCTATAACAACCAAGGTCGGCTAACTTCGTTATTTGCCCTGTTGGAGGATCAGAAATGGAAAAGTGTAGAGGGGTCCCACTTGTGGGGAGGAGCAGACAGGACAGGTGACCCAAACCTGACCAACAGGGATATTCCATCCCATCTGCCCCATGCTCAGTATAAAAGCTGAGGGATCAAAGGGTCAGCTCTCTTTCTTCAATGGCCGATGTTCAAAGAGGACACTGTCTGTTTGTCTGCCTTTTATCCCGATCTGTGTGTTCCTGACTCCAGAGCTGGAATCCAGTTCCCATCCATCACTGAGTCCAGTCTGGAACATCCCCAGTGCCTGCCAGTGACATCATCCTGGGAGTCTAGGCCAATTCGGCCTAAACCACGACAATCAAAAGAATTTCTTCCTTCTTGCCTTAAGAATTATAAAAAGTAATCACAGCATATGACAACTTTGATTTTACTTGAAAAACTCTCCATTTCCCTTGGAAAAGCTGAAAACACTTCCTACCATCTCTGCCTAGAGACACCCAAGGGGCTTGGTTCCTACTTGCACGCCTGCTGAACTGCCCCACTCCTTCACCAGACCTCCCAAGCCCCCTGTTCCCCTTTGCAGGCTAAGCTGCTGGGCTGGCAGCCTTCCTGCTTCCAGGCACACTCTGCCTTTTTCTGCCTACTGGGCTGCCAGATTTGCCAGACCACCAACCAAGCGCAGTGACATGTGGGCTTGTTCTGCTGGCTGCCTGGCTTTACAGCAAGGCCTGCAGACTCTCTGGGATTCTGTCCTTGGTTCCTCTGAATCCAGCTCGAACCCAGATTTCCAATCACAACGAAAGCTATGAAATTTCAGCAATATCTCTTTTCCCCATGAAGGAAAAACCCAGTTCCTACGTGATTCTGTCCCTTATGCTGAGACATGAGGACAATATTCAGACACTTTTTCTTTCTTACATGCTTCAGAAAGACTGGAGGAGAAGCATTTATATAAATACAGAAATAGTGCTCTAATCCCCAGGTTCCAGGCATCTGCCACTGATAGTCACTGCTATCTGCCAGTCTGCAGTGTGCTTGTGAGCATCATGTGAGTGTTGGCAAGATGCACAGTGTCTCTGCATCTTACCAACGTGACCTTATGCTAGGTGAAGAGCTATCTCATGTTACGTCACTGGCCACTGTGGTCAGAAATAGTCTTGTTTCCTGGCATCTCTGATCCTTCTCCTTTGCTGTATCTTGATTCTGCCTGTTTTTCTAGAAAAAAAAAAATCCAGTTTTTTCTGTTTTGCTTTACTAGTTCAAAGTTGTCTACCTCTATTTTATTTAATGTCACTTTCATATAACTGCATTCTGGAAACACAGTTCATCAGTGGAAGCTCAGACATTAAGCACAAGCCTACAGAAATTTGTTAGAACCTTCCCACACATCTAGATGATTGTCCCATAAGGAGGAAAGAATGCTAAACGAAGCATCTTCAAAAGGAGACTTTTGATATCCATTATTCATGGAAGCAAAAGGAACATCCCCGCCTAAGAAACAGTGATGAGAGCCACAGTCAGTACACAGGGTGTAATTGAGTTCAATCTCCAAGAGGAAAAAAAAAACAAACAACGCACAACAAAACCCAGAACCATAAAGAAATAAAAGCCATAAAAAGAAATAAAAGAAATAGCCAAACTTTTTTTTTTGTGAAGTTATTTGGTGTGGTTTTTTTGATTGGTTGGTTGTTGGGGCCAGCACATGTTCTTGCCTCTTTTTTTTTTTTTTTTTTTAACTGCAGCAACTGCTCTTTGGATCCCTTCTAAAATGCTTTGACCTAATACTCATCTCCATGCTACATCCTTTTTATTTCTCTTTTCCCTCACTCCCTTACAGTTAATCTAGTATGTTGTAAAAGCAACATAAAGACAAGGTTGTGCAACCTAATCTCTTCCTGGACAATATTGGGGAAAGTAGTTTATACATAAAGTTTTCTGTACAATGGAAAACCTGCTCTGAAGCAGGTTTTAGGCAATTTCCTTAGAAAAGGCTGAGCACATCAGATCTCATAAGCTAAGAGTAAAGCCTGTCCACCAATGTCTGAGCACTGCTGGCACAACAGAGCTGTTGTAACAGGCAAGATGAAGGATTCTGCAGAGGACACCCTTCCCTGAATCAACACAGACCTAACGCCCCAGAATAAACTTCTGAGCTCTTGTCAGCACTGCACTGTCATTTTTTTAATTAAACATATATTTAGAAATAAAAAAAAAATTAAAAAAAAAGAGTTCGAAATAGTCTTGATGGGCATCATATGCTACCATTCATCAGAGAAGTGTCAGTCTTAAATAACATTTGGATAATGCTAAACTCCCCCTTCACAAATTCCTTAGATTATCACCACTCTCTTCTATCACAACCCTTAAGTGCCAAGTTACGTAAGTGTACACTGTTCAATAGATATTTATGCAGCAAGTTTTTGCACTCAAATGGCCAGATAAGCCTCTAGCCACAGCTAATAGTTACATACACAAAGGCAACAGCAAACAAAATTCCGTCACCTTTTAAGGACTACTAAATGGCATCCTTATTAATAGGCTGAGAAGAATTGCATTCAGCTACCAATTGCTTCCAACATACTGAGAGTCAATTATTGTCCTGTTATTTCCTGGAGTCTGTCCTAAAGACTCACTCTAATGTTACTCCTAAAGAGCAACATGGCAGAGGAATAGTTCTAGTAGGAAGAGTAATAACCTCTGCATTGTAAAACTGGAAAATCATCATATTATATAATTCATTCACATTCTTATATAAGCTTATGTAACCAGTTGTTAATCGAAGCAATTTGAAAGTATCACAGAAGTAAAAAGAAATTAAAAAAAATACTCCTATCTTCAAATTTGAGAGCTTATCTGTTTAAATAAAGTAATAACCTTAGATAACCTCATCCTTATAGAAAGCTCACGCACATAATGCTGACAATACAATCTGTAGATCCACAGATAGAGCATCACATTGCTCAGCTGATCTGTAGAAGAATACAGAACATAATATTCACTCTTGATTTAACCTCATATATTCAAAGGACGATTGTGCAGACTATCACACTGTTTCTCTTCCTTCTTCACTTTTGTTCATTGAATAGCAGCTGAATCTTTCCAGTATTTCATCAGTAATAAATTATCAGGACACATCCAAATTTATATATCAGTGTCTGAAAGACTAGCATAATGCTTTCATAAATGTAGCATATCCTTTGCCAACTATTGTCACTTTTTTATTATCATTAAAAGGGAGATCATTACCCGTGAGTGAGAGTCAGAACAACTAATACACAGGAAATTCCAAATATTAATTCAGCCAATTCTATTAAAGGTGCATGGGACCTTACATCTAAAGGTGAAGGGTGGATTGAAAATCAACATTCTTTTTCAGAAGATCTCTTTCAGAAGTTTTCCCACGTAGGAATATGTGCGTATACATCCTTATAATCTATGTGATTTTTCAAGGACTTCACAGCATCCGTAAGGAGTCATAACACAATGCGCTGTTTTTCTGCCACTATTCCCTGATAAGAAATAGAGATGCTGTGAATTCTGTATTATATTTTGGTTTCTCAAAAACTCTCCATATTGGACTAAGAGGGAAAGAACACAACTGGGGAGCCTAAAGAAAGCCTTAAATGGCTCTTGTTTGCTGGGTGGCCAGCACTACCTTGCACAAAAGTTGTTCTTTTTCCCTTAGAGATGCTACAGCAAATCAGACAAGGCATTCAAAGACAGAAAAAAAATGGGAAAGATGTGACTATACTGCTTAAAACTGTGGATTTGTTTGGGACAGCGTATACCAGCCAATCCGGGGAAGGGCATGTCTGGCTGGTTTCCTGATATAAGAACTTGTTGAAAGTAATCAATATGTTACACATTAAATAGAGATTTCCTAAGAACACAAGAATTCAGAGAGAACCACCTGCCTCCAGAGCTTAAAGCAAAGAGTTTCTCATTTTAAGGTTTGCACAATAAGCAAGTTGTTTATTCCCTTACTAAATGAGGGAGCCCATCCAAGACATGAATAACCCTGTAAGAAAAAAAGTTTAGGAAAAAGTATTTCGGTAAGAAATCATTGCAAAATGCTACTTTTAAATCCAGAAGTCTACACGTACTTTGAACCTTTTTAGCAAAGACAGAACAAATCCCTACACCAGCACAGAAAGACTTTTCTGTTATCTGCAATATCACCCTCTCAAACTCCTTCTCTAGAGTCAATTTCAAGTGCACTAAGAAGCAAATGCATCTTACTGTTCACCTTGCTCTTTGGGATGTGATTCCACTATTATGTTCTCCACTTCCTGTGTACTTTTTTATACCTTTCAGAGGACCATCCTACCAGCCCTGGGTTTTATCAGCTACCAGTTTTTATCTTCCCTTTGTTCTCACCTCCCACCCTCGATCTTCCCTGTTGCCCCTCATGGCCACATAAAGCTACATCTTTGCCTGTTGATGCTGCCCACTTCATCTGTCCTTGCCCAGAATGGTTAGGGATGCCTCATCTCCCTATCATCGCTTTCTTAGTGCAGCATCCTTGCCTCTCCTCCTAGGCTGCTACTGCTTCTTGCATCTTCCCATCCCTCTTTACTGTCACTGCTGTTGGTGGCAGTACCAGAGCAGAATCACATCTTGCATGTCTGGAAGAGCCTGCTTGCATATTTCAGCTTGCTAAATTTCATTTTAAATGTTGCCACACCAACCTTTGGTATGCCTAACAAATTGGAAAAATACTGACCACAGTTATTTAAGAAAAGGAACTATCAACTCATTATTTCCTCAATACCTTGGAATAAAAATACAACAAATGGGGATCCTTTATGAAAACTGTGTCCAGGATGATAAGCAAAGTATTCCAGATAACCTTCTCGGTTCTCTCCAGTGAAATAACAATCTGAATACGTGCACAGAAACAAAACCAAAACTACAGGAAATCTCCTGGGTCTTCATTTCCATCCTTGCTTCTGTCAGCTCAGACATCATCTGAGAGTATCCAGCAGCCTACTAACGTCCACTTTTACCAGAGTTCTGTTTTGTCTCTCATCTTTGTGTTTAATAGACACCTGAAGTCCTATGCCTCTGAGGACTAGAAACCCCCTCCTAATTTCCAGGCTAAGCTTATTCAGGGTCAGTTTATACCATTTTGTTTTAGGGCTAACACTGTCCTTAAGCTTAACTAATTCTTACCCTTCTCTGATGTTTAGCCCCTCAACATTTTTAAAGGCCACAATCTAAGTTTTTATTGTCCTAGGCTAAACAAGCCAAGCTCTTCCAAATCTCTCATAAAACATTCTCTCCTTTGCTACAACCAGCCCACAGCCTTTACTTTTACCTGTGCCAGTTTAAATTCACTCTTCTTCAATAACAGGGGCAAGAACCACAGGCAAAATTACAGAAGAATTCTTATCAGTGACTTAATAATTTTAAGTCTATTGGAAATGCCTGCCATATCCTATGCTTTCATTTCCCTTCTTCATAGCTACAATTCATTACTGAGAGAGTACCTAAATAGGTGTTTTAGATGCATTTGCTGGTTTTGCAAAAAGTACATCATCCACTTGAAGTATTTCTTCTGTATCTATACTGCATGTACAAGTGTGTGAATGTAGTTCAAGATTTATTCTTGTTATTTTTATCAGTACTAAAAAAAGAGATGCAATTTTCTCTGTATATGCAGCACAGCGGTTTTCCCCATTTCAAATAAGTACTTCTATTTTCTCCAACTATGAAACTTTCAAGTGTATGACACCATTTACACTCTAATCTGGAGGAAAAGGAAAATAATTGGAGTCATCACCTTGAATAAACTAAATATTACTGGAAGCGCGGTTAAGAAATTGCTAGATCAACTAGCAAGAAGTAACTTCAAGACTTAAAGTTTCAAACAAATGAACTATTTGGAGGGAAAAAAAGAAAAAAAACCCAGCAATTAAATGAAAGCTAACACCTATCATGTAAGTCAATTTTTATTGCATTAGGGCAACCACGCTGATTAACAGCTTTAGAATGAAACGTAACTAAAATGTAATAACTATGGGCTTAAATCAATTGTGCAACATTACATATTGAGGAAAAACAATCCTCCTGACCCCGCAAGGGATCAACTCAATCCTCCCAATACTACAGAACAAATGACTTTTTAATTATTGTTTTTATCATTACCTCGACTAGAATGCTCAGTGAGGCAAATGGGAGCCTGGGGAACTGAGCCCTCTTGAGAATTCCCTTGTATGATCTGTGCAATGATTTCAAACCCAGTTCCCTGAAATTGGTATTAATGAAACTGGGAATTTCACTGAAGCGTTACTGCCTTTTTGGTGCACTTCAGTTCCAAGTGCGTATATTTTTTCCCCCACATTATTGTACAAACTAGAAAGCAACCAGTTTTCACTGCTAACTTTAGAATCTTGACTCCTTCAAGTCTATAAAAAGAAAATTTATATTTGTTAAGGTTATATTGCCATTCTTACTTTTCCATTATTTTTACTGTTTTTCTCTAGCCAGTGTCAAGTTTTGATTTATGCTTCTGAAGGCAAGGCAACAAAGAGTACAGTTATCAAGTGAGGACTCCTATTAAGCAAATAGGTTTTATGTGCTTTTTATTCTACTGTGTAAAGCATCTTCACTAGCCTACCTGCTTTTCCCTAATAGAACAAATCATCCTCTCTCATTTCTTCAAAGCCTGCAATCTGAGAAAAGAATATTAAGCTGTTTTGGATAACATCACATTCATCCAAAACATATTACTTATGCAATTTTCCACTTATTTCAGTCATGCATTTAAATTTCACACTTCTAGTCTACAAACTAAAGAAACTCAGCACAACCAGCAAATCTTCCACTTTCTCTCTAATTCACCAGCAAACATATAAGCATTACCTTTCTCCAGGAGAAAAACCTTCAGCTCTTCAGTAGACTCTATTTTCCTTTGCAGTAGTTTTGGGACCATAAGAACAATATTAAGGACACTGATAGATGAGGTCAGACCCAGCAAACTACTGTATATCAAAACATTCAGGATTTTTAGTTAGACTAATAAAAGCACAGTACAAACTTTGCTCTTCAAACTTGCATGGTCCGTGGAACTCAATCAGCATTTTCCCAATAATTCATGAATGCTGACATCAGTATATCTTGACCTCCCAGAGTTTTAAAGTAGGAGAAAAAATTATATAGACAATCCAGGACCAGCCATGTGCATGTCAAGGCACAGCTCCACGGGGGCCAGGCACCGGGAGCACTGGGAGCTACCTATGAGGGCTGCTGGGGACAGGCCCCAAAGCCAGGCAGGGATGTGAACCCAGAGGTGGGCATGGCTCAGTGTGGCCCGTGGCCAGGCAAGGCTGGGCTGTGGGGAGCTGGAGACCAGCCTGCTCCAATGCCACAGCAAGGGCTGATGGGGGGCTGACCTGGGGTCCTGGGCAGGTTGGGGAAGCCCTGGGAGAGGCTGTGCAGGAACAGTGATGTCCATGAGTGCCCTCAGGGTCCTTACAGCGTGGACAGTGATGAAAGACCTCTTCCCAATCTTCTCTTCTTCGTAAGTTTCTCTTCTGGCTTTAGCAGTGTTGATTTCCCTCTAAATTAGTGATGCCTCTTTCCCATTCACATGGCTCCTACACAACACTGGCTGTGGAATCACTGAACAATCATTCACTCTATCTTAGGGTGGAGTTTCTTTATCATTTTCCTCCATTTTTTCACAGAAAGTCCTTCCACCTTATCTTCTTTCTACTATGCTCTACTCTTCATCCTCAAAAGCCTACATCACTTCTTGTCCAGGAGTGGCTTCCTTCCATTTTTAATTTCCGGTCTCTGTTCACTTGCTTTATCTTCCTATCGCTTCCTATCGCTTCACCTGCACCTCATCCAAATAATTTTCCTTTTCTCCAGTCTCCTCAACATTTCCCTGCTCTTCTCAACCTTGAGCCTGCTCTTCATCTCTGTCTCACCAGTGATCTTTACCATCTTATTTTTATCTCTTTTCCCTTTTATTTTACTATCCACTGACAACATCACACATTTAAATGGTATCCAAAATTCAGGGACCATAAAGACAGAGGAAGATGTTGTTTGCTCTTCTATCTCTTTTATTGCCATCTGCAGTAAGAGTCAGAAGTAGAACAAAAAGCAACTTCCTGAGCTATGATCCTAAATGGATTAGACCACTAAATGTTTCAATTATTTTTTAAGGTAGTTCATCTACACAGTTTTGTGTTTTGTTGATTTTAAAGGACAGGAAAGACAAAAGTATCTTAGAAACAAAGGGATCAGTTCTCTCCTCCTCCCCATAAAACTTGCAAATCTAAACAAGGATTTAGATTTTTAAAAGAACCTACCAGAAATTAAGCAAATGCCAAAAACACAGATCTCAAAGAGAGTTCCTTTGTATCACCATTATACTATTTTTACTATGTTATGTCTCCATACATAACCCATTGATCTTCTGGGCCAGAAATTAGTTCTTCCCCACTATGATAACATTGCAACTATTAAGTAGAGGCCACTGTATAATATATGCATCTTTTATGTCTTTGCATTTTCCTGGGATATTCAGTAAATTCTCTCATGCTAGGCAAGTAACCATTTAGGTCTCAAACACTGCAAATTTGCTAAGGATAGATTTATATTACGTCATTCTCTCGATTTCCGCACTACACTATTACACACATCCAGGAGGGGAGTGGGGCTGGGGGGAACAGACTCTGCAGGAAGGCAAGCTTTCAGTAAGGAAGAGAACATGAGACTAAGTGGTTGACTGCTTCTTTCCATTCTTCCAAAATTTTTGTTGCCTCCTTCAAGAATTTAGTACATACCTCACTATGTATCACAAAAAGAGCCGCATAAGCACCGTCACATGCATGCCCTGTTTGCTATTGCATTCACAGTAGTTGTGTGTATGTTTGCTGAGGGGCTTTAATTCAAGCGGCATTCATTACTGAATGCAAATGTAGCCAAGAGGATGCTTATATCTCCCTTTATATTTTAAATGGCCTAATCCAAGGCTCTCTTATTCAAGTAGTAATTTCATAATCCTCAAATGACCTGACAGCTTTACAGCTTCACCTGACAGTTTTTTCAGGCACTGTGTAACATTACACTGAGCCAAACTTCTCCTAATATCCCACAGTGAAGTTAAGCAGCTTCTCTCTGGAAGATCCAGCAATTCTGATGGTAATTTAGGGTAAGGAATCACTCTCAGGAAGATCTTGGAAATAGTTGCATCATTCCGGTCTGGGGTGAAAAAAAACTTCCTTGTGAGTCAAGTGCTCAGTTAAGCTTCTTAACTGAGTCTGAAGAACTTGGCTAAAGCCTAGCAAAGACACAAAGCATCTCTCAAGAGAACAATGCCTGTGGTGCAATAGCACCAAGAAGTAAAACATACCAAAAGGCAAGTTTTAACCACAGGAAGTGGAAAAAAAAAAAAAAAAAAAGAGAGGCAAGATGATGATTCCTCCAATACGTTAAGATACTTAAAACAACTAAGCCTAAGAAATTTAATATGTAAATATATGCCAAAATTATGTGGCAGCTACATGCAAACTTATACACTGTGCAAAATATGACACTGTTGAACTGAGCAAACACTTTGACTGCTAAGTATAAATGTCTCTGTCAAGATTTCTCATCCCAGAAATACCATATATCTAACTCCAATAGACGAATTTGCCTTTTCAAAAGAAACACTTTGCTTCTTAGACATTCTTAGGCTTCAGAGACCCAGTGTATATTGAATGACAGAGTAAAATGTTCCTTGTGAAGCTTTCCAGTTACAATGTTCTTGCCCATATATCTTAAGTCAACATGGAGGGAGCAGAAACAGCTAGCTTCATGTTTAATTAACAGGACAGAGAAGATTCTGTTGTGGGACTTTCATTTTCATTAGAAATCTTTGACTGTAGTCAGTTGAACACAAATTCAATCTGTCTGAGAATAATAAAGAGGGACAAAGCCCTCTGGCAGATGAAATTGCCTTAATTAAGACTATATACAATCTAGATAACAGATAACAGGTGCAATTAATATATGCAATTGTGCACTTCCACCAGCAAAGTTTTAATGCAATACAAAGGTTTTACGTAAAAGTGACAGGAAAAAAAAACCCACAAACACAACTAACTTTCAGGAAACTTTGAATAGTTATAGAATAATCCATATTAATGGAAGTTACATAGAATAAACCTCTAGTACAATTGCTAAATTCACAGAACAGATAGAAGAGGAAACAATTTAAGGTTTCATCTACCCAGAGAGGGAGAAGAGAGTGTGGTTACTGTCAAGGCAGCTTTTCCCTTCCGAGATACTTACTAGGGCTGAGCAGCTTTATTACAAAAAGCTTCACAAAACATCCCAATGGCTGAGCATGTCCCAGAGCTGCACTAGCGTCACATACCTTCCTCTCTGTCACCACTACCCATAGTTATTTTTCCGCTTGTTTCACATAGGTCCTGCTTTCCTTTTCTACTGCCTGTCTGGCCAGAAAACATGACACTACCACGGGAACACACTGACACAAATGCCAGATAAGTCTTACCATTAAATTCAATTTATATTTATCTAATTAAAGTGGAATACAGACCTACCAAGATTATAAAGCAATGGCATGGCAGCTGAGAGTATGCTACCTGCTAGGGGACTTGCACTTACAGAAGCCAAGGTATGTAACATATTTCCTAACCTACCTGTTCTCATGTTACCAGATGCATGAGGTCTTAACTGTTGCCAAAAAAATAAACTGTTATAAGAGAAATGCTTACCTCAGACTGGAAAAGACAGTGGAAATAAAATGCACGGAAGAGTCTGAACTATTCAACCAATGTATTTCTAAGGTACTTTCTTCCACTTTTCTACTACCTTGTGCTTCCCACCACAAAACTGCTAACAATGCATCAATCTGCCTTCACCTTGATTGCAATGAATGCAGTTCAAAAGAAAATATGAAGTGCCTTTATATCACTAAGATAATAAAGTTCTGACATATGACACACACTACATACATGTATTGACTCTGTGTATTTGTTGTGAGCACCTAACACTTTCAATCAGTATAATCCATAAAAAAGGAAGAAATCAATGCAATTTTGAAATCAAAATATTACCTAACAGTTTAAAATTGATAGATAAAAATGAAAGCACTTTTCTTAATCTCTCTACCTCTTCTTACACAAAGACTAAAAGAACTGTAATCAAGGTCTGAATTACTGACTAGGTCTGGAAAACAAAACACTCCTA
The DNA here is from genome assembly GCF_001431845.1 of Calidris pugnax. Lineage (NCBI taxonomy): Eukaryota > Metazoa > Chordata > Aves > Charadriiformes > Scolopacidae > Calidris > Calidris pugnax. Next base: position 24,179,778 of record NW_015090922.1, read on the forward strand.
TTTTAAAACATTTGTATCATGACGAGATATTTTATGGCTTAGAGTAAATTCAGGAATACTTGAGTAATGCTTTTGGATTTACTGTGGCAGTGACAGTCTTTAAAAACAACCAAAGCAAATACCACCAACACATTAGGCAGGATTCTTAACACAAAATAATCATAACCTTTCCTGGTGTTTCTCAGAGTTCATCATTAGTTATTTTGAATCTTAACACCCTACTATCTTGACCAAAGTTCAGTTCGCCACTCAGATAGTGTTCCTTTAGGAAATGGAGATAAACTGTAGCATGTCTGCTATTTGTGAGCCTGGAAATTCTCTAGAACCACTTTCTATTTTTAAACACATTCTTTAGATGGAAAGTACTGGCATGCTGTAATTTTTTCCCTAATGAAAGGCAGTATCCAACACGTTCTGACTGTCATGAACACAGATGAATTGTTCCTTTGTGACAAGGATGTGGTCGTAGAATATAGTGCATATATTGCTAGGTTATATATAACTCAGTGAGAGGCTAGAGAGAATCACTGAACAAATCCACCAGTGTATACTTCGGGGAAAAACTAATGAGAACCTAAACATCGAACTTCTGAAGAGACTCAAAACCAAGCAGCATTTGCTCTTGCCTATAGCTACTTCATAGGTATTTAGATAACGAGTGATTCATGTTCTTTTAGCTCCCGTAGTATCAGTACTCAGATTGTAGATCCTGCCCATTTGAAGAGTAGTTACCTTGTAGATTAAATCTAATGAAGGCATGGAAAAGCAAATCACTCTTAAAGAAAACAAACAAAAAAAACACCTGCAAGACTTTCTATCCCATTGGAAAGATGCAGCTCTGACAAAGTACAGTAGCACAGGCCAGTTGGCCAAACAGAAATAGAAACAGTGGTGGCTGCTCCTGCTGCAATCTAGCAGCAGGAGTCGTCACCACACACTCAGATTCAGAACAGAGGTGACAGAGGACACTCAGTACTTGGCCACAGCATCTGATATGACACCTAATTGATCCTGGTCAATTCCCTCTGCCAACTTATGTCTTCTTCGAGTTCCTCATTTTTGATCCAACTCACTCTCATCTGCATTCTAGTCTCATCCAACACACAGCAATTTTACTGACTGATGTGGCTACACCACAACAGTGGCACGAGCAGTGCATTGCATCTGCTTCCTAAATACCTCATCAGCACAAGACACGGACACGCACACACTAGACGTGGACAGTACTAATACGTAAAGACTGACAGAGGGGTTTCCATTACTCTTTCCCACCCATATGATAACCAGAGCAGGAAGGTAGCAGCAAGGTACTCAATTTGAGTTTCACCGGGATTTGCAACACAGCACTACCTACAGTCAGAGCTGTATTTAAAGGAAAAGACCTGAAAATGCAGTCTTTGCCTCTATCAAAAGCTATTGTCTAGTTGTGGAGGCCCTTGAGATGCTCACATTTTCCAGCTTGGGGAAAAAGATATCTCCTGGTCCCTGCCCCTACCCCCATTCCCAACCCCAGCAAATATTAATCAGAATGCAGCAGTCTCAGATTACAGCCTTGCCTGACTTAAAAATTTTAATCACCACTAAGCTTACACACATAAAACCCTGCACTCTGCTTCAAGCTTGCCTGCCCATAATTCAACCTGCTCAGTGTCATTCCCAGAAGTGATAAGATTATTTTACTGCACAAAAGCAGTGTTGCATGAAGACATTTAGTGTTGTCTTGTCCCTGACTGCTATTATCTTCATTGAAACCTGATATAAGGAAGGGAATGAATTCTGCAAATAATCCATAAATAATTTCATGATGGGATTTGAAAAAGCAGCATATTACTGAAAGAAGATAATGGCCAGATAGTAACTTTATGCTATTATTTTAGACCTAAGGCTGGATGAAGTAATGCATCACTGAAAATATCACTGCATCCACAGTAGTTTTCTAGGCTTTTATGTGACTTCAGGACCTAATAGGAATTAACTGTTTTATCTCTATAATGTCATATGAACAGATGCAAACTGCAGGGGAAAAAAAAAAAAAAAAAAGGTTGCAGATCCTATTGGTTAATAGCTTCATTGTATTAAGAAAAAGTAGAGCTCTCATTAGCCTGCTATTGTTTTCTTCTCTGAAAGAAACGAGCAGTATAATTTGGATGTAATCACACTGGAATCACTTCAGCATTTCTCTTCTCATTTTTCATCCCTATTGTACATCAGTCATTAAGGGTGTAAATCCATTAACATTTGCCTTTTGTAAATCAGCAAGCAGCTTTCCCTCAGAATAGAGCTGTCTTAATTTCTGGAAATATGATCTTTTGCTATTACAATGAGATTTTTAAGGAGAAAACACTACTTTCTTGATACCTCAATTCAAGAAAGCACCAAAATGCATCATGTCTTCTGGCACGTACCTTAAACTTACTGGGCCTTGATTAAGATTCTAAGTGTCTTTCTGAATCAAGAACCAAGGTGCCTAAGTATTGGTTTTTAAAAAATCAGATTTAAATGACAGAAAAAGCATAATGTCTTCAGTAGATCCATCCGAAAACCCCTGACCTACTCGAGTACTTTTGAAAAATCAGACACCAAAGTATGAAGCTAGGAATTTTATCTACTTATCCCATTTTGGTTGACAGTTTTAAATTATAAGGTGCACCAATATCAATAGTGAACAGACCAGAGTGCTTTGGAATACAAAAATACTCTTGCACAGTAAGTGAATTCAGATTAGATACCACAATTACACATTAAGTAGAAGACCATTTCAATAATTGTTTGATATTGTTTTCAGTGTACTAGATAGCAACATATCAACTATTATAAAAATCAAGCTCATGTCCTGGGACTATGTACCTAAATAAGTGAACTAGCTATGTTGTGTAATACTTTTCGTATTATTTTTTTCCTATTGGATCAACTGCAAGAACATTTCTTTTTTAAATGCCAAAAAAACCAACCATAACTAACTCCTGTATCTGAAAGGCCACCTAAATTGTATTATATCAATGGAAGGTCACCTACTTTTCTTAAGTTTTCAAAACAGCAGAGAAAAAGGGGATAAGTCTGTTACCACAGAAAACCACAAATGTTTTCCCTGTCTCAAAAACATACATGCCTATTTTATACATGGGCTAGAATGCCTAGAAGTAACAGCTGTTTGCTATGGTCTCAGTCTTGCTCAGAGTATTAATCTGTATTAGATAGATGACCCTTGCAGTTCCCTTCCAGCCCACACTGCCACATTTGTAAAGGATGAGGGAAATCTTCATAATCAAGCTTAACTTTCTGTTTAACAACCAGGGTATTCACACACATACAAAAAAGGTTTTTTAAGTTCAAATCTATCTTCTTGCCATAGTACTTGGAAGATCAAAATACATGTGCTTTATTAAGAAACATTCCAATGGTTTCTTTTTTGTTGGACAGATCCACACACAAAAGTGTAAATCTGTTTAGTATCAACTTCTCCAGGGGAATGGGAACATACAGAGCAGAAAAGGCAAACTAAATTATGTTTCTATGTCAATCATTATTATTAGGCTAATAGCTCTGACATTAATACTTTGCACAAGCTTCTGCACAAATAAATGCTTTAAAAGACTATTTGCAGCTTGAAATAAAACACTTCAGAGAATTATGGCAACTTGTATATAGTTGTGTTCCTACAAACTTCAAGGGAACCCTGTAACGTTCCTGTGAGTTTATATTTTATATAAAAATCTATGTTTTGTTCAGTACCTCATATTCTAAAGTAATGATTTGGCACAGAATTTCCAAGTTTCTATAATCACTTTTCCAAATAGAGAAATCTTTGCATCTCTACCACATATAATTATTATACATGCATGCAGTTTTGTCAAAGCACTACTGGAACTTACATGCCAAGGGAAGATTTAATAAAGGAATGATGAAGAAAAAGTTCTTAGAGGAAGAAGAGTTAGACACATAAAAAAAAATCTCCTTATCTCTTAATAAATAATGCATAAGATTTCTATTCATTAACACAATTAAAATGTAACATTCATTTGATTCTCTTCATTTAATATATGCTTATTTTTTAAAAAATCAGTTATTTATCTGAACTTAAATAGCATTTAAGCAAGAGGCTGCATGTATGGCACAAGAAAGTGCTAGAATAACCTTTCTTACTACCTTGAGTAGGGGAATTGATTCTTCCAGATGATTAAGAAGTAATACACTAGTTGGTCCACAGTCATCTTGACACAACCCTCTGATTAAACTCTCACTTGAGCACATGCATACAGTTTATGTTTATTCATACTGGGCATGTTCATCAATCTAAAGATAGTCTTAAATTAGTTTGTGTATACTGTCAGTAATGCTGTTTTGCAAGTGACTTTCAGAATGTTATTGATGTTATTAGAAACATACTCTTACAATAGAGAAATTTTTTTCACAAGGATCCCTCAGAAGAGATGATACATAGGCTTTATGTCCATTACTGAAGTCTACAGAAGCTATATAAATGTACTGACTCAATTAGATAAGTTTTTCTTATGAAATAAGTATTCCACAAGAACACTAGTTTGCACAACATAATCCAAGTAATTAAACAAACAGGATTACTAAATTAGAAGTCATGATTTACTTCTCATGTGCAAAGACATACTAAAGGTTATTACAGCTGAATTAAGTAATTGGTATTACATTTCATTTGTCCCTCATATCACAGAATCATAGAATGGTTTGGGTTGGAAGGGACCTCATATCTTCATGATCTTCATATCTCATAGCTTCATTATTCACTTGCAATTACTAAATAAACATTAAGAAAACAAATATTTTTTACTAATAGTATTCTCCAGTAAACTGTTACTTGTTATAAACACCAATTCGAAATACTGCACATTCCAGATGTAACTTACTGATGAGCCTGTGATGTTAAATTTCTTTGGGAACATACCAGGGAGAGAGTACTAATTATAAGCCTCATTTATTACATTAGACAGCATAGAAAAAAACAGCAACATTGTACAAAATTTAAATCATCATCCCACCAGTTAGCAAGGTGGGGGGCAAAAATACATTTTTATTCAATTCGTTTTGGAGACATGGCAGACATTAGAATGATCAATATTAATTCTAGGTTTCCATTCCCAGTTTTTCATTTTTGTTCATGTTCCTGCTATTTACTTTTAAATAATATGCAATTTTAGACTAACACACTTCAAAAATAATGTGATGCAACAGGGGAGATAAATTTTTTTAAGAAGTAAATGACTACTTGTAAGATTGACTTTCACATCACCATACAAATAAGTACTTTAACCCACCCCCATAATAACAGTATTGTCTAAGAAATTCTGATATTTTGACATTTTGCAGATTTTAAATCTGTACCTATTCTTGCCTATATCTTCCAAGTGATGTTAAATGCAAAGGAGTTCCTGCTCTTTCCACTCTGTACTTATTCTCATATGAAGTCCTCATTTTGGGTAATAATTTTATTCAATCTTGCTGCACAGATTTGGAAAAGATGTGGCGGGAGTTGAGATGAAACCTTATGTCCACCAGGTGAAGTAGAATGCAGGAAAGTAACATGTTACCTGACTACAAGAATATAAGGGCTGCTTCAATTTCCCTCTCAGCACCCAGTACAGTATACATCTGTGCTTCTGCTGTCAAAACACTTTTATTATCTGTTATGTTATAGATTTCCTCCATACTACTGAAAGCAGCAACATTCCTCTTTCTTTCTCTCCTTTTTTAAAAGAAGGGAAATCAGGACAAGCAAATAAAGAGGTTATGCAGGTTTTGTAACAAATATTACCTTTCAGAATTTTCACCAATAACAAACTATATTATTTTGCCACAAACCTTAGAAAATTAACTATGGAAAGAAAAAGGTATCATATGATAATCATTTCCACTGAATAGCTGCATCAGTGAACAAACTCCTGACAAATGTAATATTTCCCCAATCCAGTCATGCAACCAAAACACAAACTTAGCTGTATTTCCTAATTTATGGTATAAATACTTTGAGAGGTCACCAGATGGCCAGAAGAAAACTTACTCACTTTTCTACATCAAAAGCAAAGTAATAGTACGTAAAATCATTTCAGAGGGCCACAAATACCAGTTTCATCAGCTTTCTCACTCCGAAACAATTTTCGAAGTTTGTTCATTCCATTTTGTCAAAATTTTTATTCTTAAGAAAAATATAATTCTTTCTACTGTGAAAACCTCAGAATGATTTTAAACACGCAGTAAACATTCAACATCCAGTTTACTGTTTAAAGTTTGTGACTATTTTTGGATGCAATGCTAAGAAATGTTATGCAAGTGTCTTTGTTTCTGATTAAATTACTTTAAAAATCATAAGTCCAAACCAATTGTATTTCGTTGAAATCAGTATCCAGGCAACACAGAACTTCAGTAGCAATGAGAAGGCTGTCTTATTGTTCCAGTGGTCTGTTCATCTGCTCAATCATTCTAAACCTGGAAATACAATATTGTCTAGGAAAAGCATACTAGAAAAACAATTTTCTTAAAGAAAAAATTCTGATAGGAATGGTATCTGAATTAATATTAATACTAACCACCCTACATATAGGATGGAATTCAACTTGCTAGTTTAATGAGATAAATCATGTAATTACCTACTTTTTTACAACTTCAGCAGCACAGAAATCAGGTGAAGCAGCAGCTATACGAAAATTCTGCCCAGAAAAGTAACAGTAGCTTAAGTACCCATTCTCATAAGACATCCTGCGGATCTTTCCGCTGCTGCTTTTCTCCTTCAGTCTTTACCTGCAGCCTGGGGAGCCAGCCAGACTCAAACCCAGGACAGAAATGGGCAGTAAATAAAGGGACCTGCTACTCTTAACAGGAGGATGAGTTAGTGTCTAGCCATTGACAGCACTAAAGAACAGATGCAAAGTACAGAATCTAGTTCTCTCCATAAAACACTATTACAGAACACAGGAAGGGAGTACTGCTTGTACAGTTCCTCCAGGGTTGACCAGAAACTAAGAGATTTATCACAGTATAAAAACCACCACCTGAACAAGCAGAATAACAATTCAAAAGCTACTTAATTTGGAGCATTTTCCCTCATTGTTTCCTGAACAAAGAAACCTAGCTCAGCTGTCAATCTCACAAGTCATTTCACTACTCAACTCCAGCTTACTCAGTGGTAAACTGTAACTTTTCCTTAGCTCTGTTTTATTATTATCTCATCCTTACCTTTAATATCTTTAATACATTTTATTCTGACTAAAATGTGAATTGCATGCTCTAAAGAACAATAAGTAGGCTTTTTTCTTTCCTTTAAAATGAATCGCCTAGTACAAAGGGGGCCCACATCTTCCACTGAGGTTCCCAGCAGCTACCATATTAGAGACAGTAATTCTCTCACATTCCAGATGGCAAGTGTCCCAATGACAGCCAGAGTCCTTTTAACCAGCACACTACGGTGAATATAATGACACTCTTGGGAAGAGTTTCCTGTAAAATGTTGAGTTGTTGGCAGACGGGACAGAAGATTTTAAGACTAACTTTTTGCCATGAGTCAATTTGGAAGAATTATAGCTGCTATGAAAGCAAGGTCTCTGGAGGCCAAGAATTTATAAAGACCTCTTCCAAGAGACAGTCAAAGTAGCCAGGAGCCTGTGGGGAAAAAAATTCATTGAATCCATACCTTCTCCTACATTGCCCTGGCTTTTCTTTTCCTCTCCTGGACTGTTACAGGGCAAATACAGCAATTTGAGAATTTGAGAATTTTATTTTACATACCTAGGAGGAAAACCAAAGGTAACTGTACATATAAAGAATGCCGCTAGGACTTACAGTTTAACCTATCAATCTGTCATTCAGCGTAAGTGTTGCTAAAGGATACTTGCCTGCACTAGAATGTTGAGAATAGAAAACAGAGAAACTAGTCTTAAGAAAAAAAAAAAGGAAAAAAAAACCCAACCAAAAAGATACAACTATTTCTTAGGGAGTCACCTAGCAGATAAAAAAAGTACATCATAGATCCAAGAGGTAAACCTTCAATTCCATCTCACTTACTCAGCTTCCCCTTACACAAACCTGGGCCACATGCTCCTGAAGATAAAGCCAGTAAGCACTGTTAGAAGAGACAATGCAGGGAAGCCCTACCCAAAGGCTTGAAGGGTTCACATGTTTCTATTTTTCCACACCTAAAAATCTCACTTGGCATGTGTTACAGATTTGCACCATCTCTGGAGGTCTGTTGCTCCATAAACCAACAAATATATTCTATATCCTTTACGTAGTTTTTAATCCCAAGTTGTGTTAGAAATGAAATTTATCATATTTTTAATGTATGTTAGTAATGCCAGATACTAACAAAAAGTTTTGAAACATCTGTTTTATTCATCCATTATAACATTTCTTAGAAAACATTAGAATAAAGTCTACTTCTGAAAATGGCAAAGAGTTTGCATATTTATTTGCAACAAATATATAGCTTGTTTTAGTTAGTACAAAACCCACTATATATATATTATATGCTATAAACCTAACTGCTTGATGCCTACCTGATAATATCAGAAAACATTGGACAAGTTAGTCCATGAGTTTCTAATACAGGGAATGTGAAATACAAAGCACATTTTCCTGACCAGATGTAAGAAAGTATAACAACTTGTATTAAAAGAGATAGAAGTCTTGAATCTCTTATCTTGCACCCTGTATTATGTAATTTACACTTGTGCAAAAATAAGCAGAAGCTCTACACTACACTTATTCTACAAGCACTTTATGTATGTGCTAATGCCTGCACCAAGGTGAAAGGGAGTGGAAGAAAAAAAAAAAATTACATTTACATTGCCAAATGTCCTCCAGTAACTTTATTTCTCAAAGTTAAATCGAGCTATTCTACATTTTATATTTTAACCATTGTAAAGAAGACAACGTGGAACCTACCTTCAGATGAAGACACAATTAAAAAGACATGAAGAAAAAGATCGCAGGTAAGACAGCAAGAAGCAAAGCACAAGACCAATGCATTAGCACTGAATTAACTGAAGGAAAACATAAAGGGCAAATAGCTTCTGATCATATTCAGGAAACATAGGCTTCCAAGAGGGCCATGCTTTGCATAACAGCTGTAATTGCTCCAATGGACCACTCTATATGTGTACAATTACCACAGCATTACATAATTCCCTCTGGATTTTCCCCAGTTAGTATCATTGCATCCTTTATTTTGTATGGATGGATTACAAAGCAGTTTTATGAGCAAATATCCTTTCCTCCCCACAGAATGAAGCCTTGTAACAATGCACAGAATGAAAGATGTCCAATAGTTAGTTTGGTCTCTGGTGTTTACTACATGCACCAATGTCTTGTCATCTTTATTGCACACCACTTCTTTCCATCCACCAGCAGATTTCATACCCTGCCAGGTGCTCTCTCTATAGGACACAGCTCTCCAGGTCCTCACGGCTTCACAGGCACTGAAGAATCCCATGCAGAAGCCTTCTGAAGTAAAGTGTCATTGCCTTCATTTACAAGCAAGGAAAAGTTCTCAAGACCAACTGATGGTAAAAAGGATCAAATAATTTTGAGTGCCCAACACACACTGCTTGGGAGCAGCACTTTTGGAATACTTACAATTGCATAACAATTTACATGTTCGTAATACATTCAATACTGGTTTGTGTTTTGTCTGTGAGCACTCAGCACTTGTCCAAATCAGGTCCAGGTATTTCATATTGGATAGTCAAGAAAACAGGACCACCTATGAACAGTTGGTCCAAAGTTGCTCGGTGTTACACAGAAGTGGTGGAAGAGTGGTAGATACAGACACAAAGCCCTAAGGGTGCACGGTTTTGAAATACCCTCTATCCAGGCCAGTCTTCCAATAGCAGCAAACAGTCAAGCACTTGGACATCCTAGAGATGGCTATGTAAGACACAATCTGGTACAATCTGATTTTTAAAAGCAAACAATAAAACCTGAAATTCCAAGCTGAAAAGATTTAGTCCAAATTTTTGTTTTTGAGAAAAAAGCTAGCAATAAATTTAATTTACCAGAGGTAAATTTTTTTAAGTTGGTCTCATAGCAAAGCAAACTATTGGATTTTACTTATGTACCTAATTTTCTTTGATTTTATGAGCATATGCAAATGTAGCTTCTGCTACCAGGGATTCAAAGTTTACTAAGCATTTTCATTTTGGCTATATAGGGAAGAAAAAAAATATAAAGAAGAAAAAAGCATTTACTTACTTTCTATTTTTTTGCAAGGTTAATAAACACACAGACAGAAAGCCAGGAAAGCCAAGTTTATCAGTGTCCTTGTTCATGCATTCACTGATCATTTTAGAACTGTACAAAAAATCACCATGCATCAACTTTGTGCAGGATGGGAACACTGAATTTTTCTTGTTTAGACTGTAGATTTGGGACAGCTGAGGGCTGATAGATAAAAATTTACAACTTGGGAAGTTGTGGATTTAAAGGCAGAGAAAACTCAAATAAATATTGCAGTTTGTGAATTTTCTGGTGTCTTAGCAAATACAGCAGGCTCAAATACTACAGAGACCAAGTCCAGACAACATAGCCTACATGATAGTACTCCTCCCACAGCAGTAACAACCGAGAACATCGATAAACTTTTCAAATAGATTCAGAGCCCCGAAATTAAATATTTGAAAATCTTCCTTTTCAATTATTCAGGCAGACTTAAAGTCAAACTGAAGCCAGACAATTAAAAGAAAAGTGCCCAGTTGAGGGCCCTTAATTATCATTGGTCAGGAACTAATAAAAATTTCTTCATTTTATTATTCGTAATTTCTTAGAGCCAATTATTAATAAGACAAACCATAATAAACACCTAACATCTATTTAAACAGATAATGGTTTTCATTATGAAGAGAAGAACAAATCTCTCAGAAGTGCCACTCAAGTTATCCATGGCACCCATGCTAATTCATACACAGTACTTCAGAGAGTATTTTAGTTTGGGGCCAGAATGACATTGATAGCTCGATATTCTTAAATGGTTTTCTGAGAAATTTGGTAGATCTAAGAATAAGTCAAACTTTGGAATCAATCCAAACAATATCAAGCCCTTGTTGTGGTATATCTGCCTCCTCTGTTCTTGCCATTAGGGGACTCAACAGTGGAAAATCTAGTCACAGAACAGGGTATATTTCAACACTACATAATAATACAAAAATACCTGGAACCAAGGCAAAGGCAGCCCAAGGTGCACACACATACCCTTGGAAAGTAACCTCAGTGTTCTTGGTTTAATATTAAGTGAGAATAGTGTTTTTTCTCTCTCAATAATGTCAGTACCTGACCTGGCAAACCATAATATAGCTAATACACTGAAAACAAAGACCTGAATTCAAAAGGAAAACAGGTGTAGATTTTTTTATCCATCCTGGGTGGGAAGAAGCCATACCTAGCATAACCTTCACTAAAACCCTCTGCAAACAGTGCTAAACAGCACTGGTTTGCCACTTAAGCAAACAAAGGCTCTTTTCAATGAAGAGGCACATCTTTGTTTCCTCATACAGAAGAGCGCTTGGCATAGCACACCTAAGTTTGACCTGGAAGTCTCAGTACAAAGTTGTTGACAACATGGGCAGCAAAGAAATACAAATCACTTCACAGTGATCACTTCTCAAGGTTTAGCATCTTGAGAAACAGCAAAGGGGTGCTGTCATAATGCTAACACTTTTTCAAATTTCAAGTTGTTAAGGAACATATTGTTGGCTCAGCCTGGAGAAGAGGAGGCTGAGGGGAGACCTTATCGCTCTCTACAACTACCTGAAAGGAGGCTGTAGAGAGGCAGAGGTCAGTCTCTTCTCCCAAGTCAGAGGTGACAGGACTAGAGGAAATGGCCTCAAGTTGTGCCAGGGGAGGTTTAGGATGGATATTAGGAAAAATTTTTACACCGAAAGGGTTATTAAGCACTGGAATCGGCTGCCCAGGGAAGTGGTTGAGGCACCATCCCTGGAGATATTTAAAAGATGGGTTGACACAGTGCTTAGTGACATTGTTTAGTGATTCTTTTTATGAGGGTTAGGTTCATGGTTGGACTAGGTGATCTTAAAGGTCCCTTCCAACCTAGACAATTCTATGATTCACTTCCTCTTCTTCCCTTCAGCTCACACACTAAGAATCTCTCTACTTCAATCTCTCTTTCGCAGGGTTCTACAAAGCATAAATCACTGGATTGGTACTGTCTGCAGCTATGGAATACTGTTGGCACTGTGCTCTCAAGCTCCATTATGTGTCCTGATAGTACAGGAAAGAGAAAGAAATTGTAAAACTAAGGGAAAACCAAGCATAGTACACCAACAAAGATGACCATAACAAATGGTACAATTTCTGAAAAGAGTTGCCTTTACATTACCTTTCACCCCACTTCTTGAGCCCTAGCTTAGCTTAATAGGCCAATGAAAATCCAAAGACTGTATTAATGTTCATACTTTAAATCAAGACAATTTTGCATGTACATAGGCAGGCACTTTATTTTAAGTTGGCCCATAAAGAAAGATTGCAAAGACACCCCACTCCAATGTATTATGTACTCCATAGTACAATGTACTCCAATACTATGTATTTTTCTTCTCAATTGACACAAGCAAGAATCATTCATGCACTCCAGGTATCTTCACATTGAGACGAACTATGCGAGATCACCATTATGTAAACAACAGCAGGAGACAAATCTCCAGTGTAAATGAATTTATGGAATCATTCATGTAAGAAAAGTCTTAGGATTTAATAACAGTCCAAACATACAGTGCAAGACAGACTCTGATAAGCACACTCACTTTCTATTCGCTCACCTAAAAATTGAAAATTGAACAGGTTCCCACTCTTCCTCCGTGCCTTCCCCCAATAACACGCACTGCTGCGGGACACTCTGTATGTCACATAACAACCAGACTGCATTCAAGCTCGCTTGTGGTATTATAAATCAAGATCAATACCACAGGCTTTTGCGGTAGATATCTACTGGTGCACTGATTTGTAGGACCTTTTGACTCGTTTGTCCCAGTATACTGCAAAACCATAGGAACAAAATAAAGTTCATTTAATCGTGCAACTAAAAATAATACTAAGAAAAAATTCCGAAGTTACTTTTTTATTACGCTACATAACCCAAGCTTCTATGCTGAAATATTTAGACACCCGCAAAAATACTCACACACTCTACACTAGAAAGTTCACCTTTAAATAAAAAGCACATACTGGATTTCTTCTGAAATGCATAAATAATGCCTTACTCATTCCAGGTAAACAGAAAGTGTAAATAACCTGAGAGATATATACCAGAAAAAAAAGAAACTCAACAGTATTTCCATAGACTACAAGTTGAAACGAATTTAGTATTTAATCGCTTGTCAGTAATTAAAACATCTCAATCAAATTAAAAGAATACATGAGTGATTCTTATTTGAGAAATAAAATTTTTAAAGCACAATAAAATCGGAAATAAATCATTACTGAATTATCTGAGGAAACTGAAAAGTTAGTAGACACAATAAAAGAAGTTTCCAAAAAAAACAGAAAACCACACACCAAACCCAAACCATGATTTATCACTAGAACAAAACCAGGTTAGAGAAGTATCTTTACAATAAAATCCTGAGGTAGAAAATACTTAGAGAAAGCAGCTGAGATATACATACAGTAAAGGACATGGGAAACAACTGTGCCTATTTGAATGTAATCTATGGTGAAGCCGCTGCATAGGAAAAAAATCACCTGCACAGGGACATGAAATTAAACCTGAGAAAGGCAGGAACTAGATTGCAGTCCTATCACACAGAAGGACTGCAAGCATTCATACTGTTGTAGGTTATAAGTGCATTTTAAATTTATTTTTTGGTAATAAGACATTACTAGAGGATGAATTAGGACAAAAAAATCCAGGAAAAGAAAGCATGGGTTTTAACTGTGAGGGTAAATAGCCACAGGAATATATTGTCAAAGAAAATTACTAATTCATAACACAGTATTAGCTGCTTAGAGGTTTTGGCTTTGATTTCAATGAGACATGACTTAGCCTAACTGTACATTAGTGGGCTTGGTATAATCACCGAATATTTGACCTTAGACACGTGAAATAATCTCTCACAGAAGACTGCAATTACTGGGCAAAACTTTGACTTGTGGTAATATGGGAAGTGAGACCGAAGAGCAGCAGTGGGCTCTCTGAGCCTCAGAAACCACAGTTCAGTTCAAAGACAGGTGCTATGGCACTTTCAGAAAGAGTAAAAAATAAGAGGAAAAATGCTCATGTCAAGAGACAATATGTGCGGTTTAGGGAGTGCAGAAATGGCAAACTGTGTCACCATCACCACTTTTAGACAGCTCTCAGGATTTGACTTTAAAAATAATGGTAGGTGCAGCTGCCAGTAAAAATCAGTGAGAGCCTTAACCATCAGACAGTTATGCGAATATCTTCATCATGGAGCAGATACCACAGGAAGAGCCTTCTCAGTGCAAAACTGTTTCCGTCAAAGGTACAAATTGAAAGTCTCACAGGCTTCTGGCTGAGCAATCTGGAGATACTTAGCTCAGTTCAGACTAGTACTTCAAGATCTGCCTGAGCTATTACATTGTGCTAGTATAAAGTACATCTCCTGAACTGCAGTAAATAGTACAAGCCTGATCAAATCAGAAAAACAAATCATTAAAGATTGTAATTTTGTATGGAGTAGCAACTGACTTCTATTCATTAATGCAACAACCATCAGTCCAATATAGACTATCAATACTTTGTGGCTTCCTTGAGGAAAAAAAGTTGGGGAAAAAAAAAAAAAAAAAACACCAGTGAACCCATCAAGAAGATTGTTTCTCTGCTTCTTACACAAGGTGCACTGCAAGGGAATACACAGGTGTTTTCCACAAGGTGCAAGGACAGCAGCTGCAGCAAAGAGCAAAATAAAACAACTAATGAAGATCTCAAAGGAAACAGAGTGATTGAGTTTGTTACAACCCACATTTCTGTAGGTTCCCCCTACTATGTGAATTCCATTATTTACTTTACAAGCAAGCTATGGGGACCGTTTCACATAAGAAATGGTATTTTTCCTTTATTATTAAAAGCTACTTCCTCAAAATCACCCCTGCTCGATAGTCAGTTTGTCCCTGATCAAATGACACAGCTCATTATTTTCCACAGAAGCAGCAGCAATTTAGTGTTGAATTCATGCCTATCCTCTTGAAAACTTGCCAAACCCTTAAATACTGCAGACACCATTTGGGAATGAAGTATTTATTTCTTATCAACAGTTATTGTTTAAATGGAGCAGTAATGTAAATGCATCATTCTCTCTATTAGCCCAAGGATGTGAGAAGTACATCTAGCAGGGGGAAGGAGAGTACTCACAATCCCTCAGGGACACATGCATCCCATTTACAACAAATACATGGCCCACTGGCTAATTAAAAAAAAAAAAAAAAGTATGGAACTCTCAGATTACCTTTATTACGTGTCCGTAATAAACCCAAAAGCTCAAAATGACAACATCACCCTCAAGGCCAAAGTTGAAGACTCATATCTTAATAATGAAAAATAATGTATGCTTTTCCTTGCTCATAAATTTCAATGAAATATTATGTTCTTTTCAGTATATACTGCTTTTGATAATGGAATGGAGGTGCTCTGAAGAATTTTAATCTTAACTCTTATATAAAGAAAAGGGTCTATTACTAAACTTTAAAAACATGCCTTTCTTAAAATCATAACTAAAAGGAAACCTAAAAGCTTACAAATTTTCTTCCCGAAATTAACAGCATTTTTAGCTAACCTTCCATTTTTCAATCCTCTCCCTCAGAATCTCCAGGCATTAAGTGGCATCACTGAAAGGTGAGAATTAGTGACCTCCCTTTTGGAACATCAGGAGCCCAGAGATGCTCACCACTTGATTACCGCACAGTGCATTCTCGTACTTACAGATGCTCTCAGTGCACAGCTACCGACAAAAGCAGCTGTTGTTTTCTCTCTTCCCCAAATCTTTACAGGGATGTTACAAACCATGTCTGCTGCCTGGATGGAAAGCGAGCAGTAGCAGGCACAACACTGGTTTCTTTGCTGCCTGAGGAAATTCTCTTCATCTCATTGTCTTCCTAACCTCAGACTGGGAGCTTCAAGAAGAGCCTGTATTTGAATATTTGACTGGGAGGCAGTTAGCTTATTATCATAACTAATTTTAAGCATATGGAGCAACAACTACTATTAATTTTTAGTTTTAATGGAATTCTTGTTTCTTATTATTGTCAAATTCAAGACAGCAGCCAACTTTTAATACTAATCAACTCAGCAACCTTTCACAGGGAAAAAAAATCCACTTTACAGTTCAACATATTCTTTACAAGAAGAATCAAATTAAAAATACCCATACTGCTTTATTTAAAAAAATAAAAATTGCAACTACTGGAATACAATATATGTTTTGGTTGTTTTTTTTCTCCTCCAGCTCTAAGACTTAGTGTTTGAACACTGGAACTTGTTAATACTTCCCAGCACTCAAAGAGGAGACGCATATAATTGCTAAGCATCGTTACTGCAAAACAAATCTGAAGAGGATGCATAAGAGATTTTACTGCCTTACCAATAAAACATTTAGACTGTAAGTTTGTCTTCTTCGCTGATTAAAGGGTGAGCACTTAGCGGCTAGCACTTAGCCCACCACAGACTGCCTGTCCCCTCGCAGCTCTGCACAACCCGCCGCCTGTTCCATATTTGCTCTTCTCCCCTACATGTGCACAAAGGATGGAGTTTTAATCACTTCCCATCCTGCCAGTCCTCAGAGTAGAGGTACACCAGGGGATGGACCTCTGCCGCACTGGAAAACAGGTAGCCTGTGCAGCCATGAAAGATCACACCTTGTACATCCATAAGGCTACAGGGTCACCCATGACTATCTGATCATTGTTGTTGACTTCTTAGGCTGAGAAGGATCCAGTGCATCCCATTACCACAGACTGGATTTCTCTGCCCAGACAGCAGCAACTAGCTGGGCAGGGCCATCCTGACCCTCTCCAGGCACCCCCCAGCAATGCTTCTGTGGGCTTCCCAGCGCTGAACCTGGCCACACAAACCTCAGCCAGGATGCAGAGATGGAACCATGCAGCAGTGGATCCATGAGGGAAAAAAGATTTCAACCTAATGATGGAAATACAATACGCAAGTCGCAATGATTTGCATTCAGGTGCAAACAATAAACAAGTTTGACAATATTTCTAATTCCCCAAACGCCTTCCCCAGTAGCCAGAAAGAGAGACAGGTTGCTACTGCTACAAAGGGTCAGTAAGCCCCCAGAATGCAGGCGACATGCAGCTGCAACTGTTTAGACCCACGACTGTAAGAGTTAGGAAATCTGCAGTTGCAAATCCTTCTATAAAACTACAAATTAAGAACCACAAAAAGGGAAAATGGATAGGAAATGTGAAATCATATGGAAAAAAAATACAACAAGAATCACCGTTACTTCTCAAAAACTTATTTTTTTTCCTCCAAAAGTTACCTCTGTTGCAAAGCTGGGTAACAGATTTAAAAAAAAAAAAAAGGCTATTTTTTTAAAAATCAAAAACACTTCCTTTTTTAATACTGAACCTTTTCTATAAGCCTAGAAAACAAAAGTTATTAAAATAGTTGCAAATACATCCAGTAATATTTTCAGTTGTGATTCACTGCCCTTTTGAGTACCAAAACCAGCAATAAAAAGTTGCATACAACAATTCAAAACAAACACAAATCAACACTTTCCCATGCAACATCCACTTCACCTGTGGAACTCAGTTTGCTACAAAATTCAGCATCCCCAGGCCTGAGTCTAATTCCCCCAATTCACAAATCACTACAGACTGACAGCACAGAGAAAGTACATTCTTGTCCCCTTCCCTTGCTGTTATTGACCATTACAGGAGATACAATACCGAGCTAAATGGAACCCTTGGTCTTCAGTTATTTTTATGTTCTTATATAATCTATAGTAAATAAATAAACATGACACATAAAAGCAGTGCAATTAAGGATAAAAGCAGTCCAACTTCACTGTGAGCACTGATGCAGAATACAGTAGAAGATACACAGATTTTTGAAACACACTACACTAGCAAGAAGTGAAGTCTTAGAATAGCCTTCCTTTTGAGACAGCAAGTACTATTTTAGCCTGGAATTTGTATTTCCTGAGTAAGGTAAACCTCTGACATTAAATCATAAATTAAAAGTGCAGTCCCACATAATTTCTTTTAACTACTCATTTTAAGGCATTCTTTGAATATTTTAAGACAACGGTGGGGAGAAGCATATATCCATGAATGCAATATAGGGCCTAGCCAAAAAAAAAGAATTAAAAAAAAATCTAAAAATTCTATAAGCCAGTAAGAGCAAATGGATACGGTTTTTATTACTATTTTTACAGTGTCTTTCCATCATCTGAAGTAAACCAAATACTTGGGCAATCTTATGTAAAGCATTTTAAACTGTGAGTCATCTGTAAGTATGCTCTTGCATACTAAATAAGCTGAAAACAGTTGGTACTTCATGCTGAGTGACATCCCTGTTTTGCTACAATCTTCAGATTCCATCTTTGTATGGTATTTCTGCTCATTTTAGAAACAGTGTATTACAGGTTGCATATCTTTGCTTCTGTTTGCCTTCCTTATTCACCAGTGCAGATCTGCACTCAAATTTCAGGTGAATCATTAAATAGAGGGAAAATGTTCTTACTGGGATTTAACCACAACCATAGAATCATCTTTCATTCTTCTTCCAACCCAGTAATACCTTGAGAAGACATCTGTGTAGTAACTTGACTAGGAAAAGAAAGACAGAAGATAGAGCTAGAAAAGCATTCTTTCACTGTACCGAAACAAACAGAAAATCTTGACCTATGCAAAGCTTACTAAATGTATCTTCTGCAAAGAAAAAAAATCCATTGTGTTAAACCATCAAATGTTTTTCTTACTCAAGCTTCCAACTACAAATTCACTGCTTTACCAGCACACAAACCAAAAAACCTGTAAGGTCTTACTAACTCATTGCTTTTTCATTATTTGTACCTGTACAAACACCACAATATGTAACAAACAAACAAAAAAACCCAAATTCTCACTCTTTCCACAGAATAGACATTTCTAACACAATAAACAGATTCTAAGAATTAATTATCCTCACTTAAAATACTTCATCCAAAGTTTCCTACAATAATGATAACAGATTGACTCTCAGGAGGGAATCCAATAGCTAACTACAATTTAAGATTATAGAGTACAAATTAAAGAGTTTAAATTATGCCAGCATTAAGGACCCTTCTTTCTCATGGCATCTGTCTTCATGAATAAGGATGGTCATACTCTTTCACAGCAAATTACAGTGTGCTCCTCATCCAGAAGGTATCTTGTATTTACATAATACAGCTGAAAAGAAATAACATTTAATAAAGCTCACTTCAAAGCACAAATAGAAGCTGCATTGACCACCTATAATATTAGTACATATGCAACACAGAATGATAAAATAAATCAATGTACATGAAACAAAACACATTTTTTAGGTGCACAGAAGACACAAACATAAGAGTCAAAAATTACCTCCAAATCCAACTTGCATCTCCTTGAAAAAAATTTCTTAGAATTCCTATATTTATTCAATTCTAATTCCAACATTTTTCAAGAACTTGAGGAAATTCTAACTTAGGCAAAGCACTTCAAATCAGAGCAGACCAAAAAAAAAAACCCCAAAAAAATCCACACAGCCTACTAGCCTAGCTTTCTCCTCCTAACTAACATTAAGAATCATTTGGGATCAAAACAAATAATGTGTGGTTATTACATCCATAAAGATTATACAAACACCAGACTTCCTTTCAGGTTTTGCCACACATGGCTGCAGCAGACTTACAGCTGATCCATTAACACTTGAAACTTAGGACAGTTAACGGACAAATTAGTTGCTCTTTCTTACTCACTTTTAACAAAACACTCTACTCAAATAGGATTTGTTGTGAGGATGTGTATGCTCCCACACAAGTCAGTAAAAGAAGACTCAAAACTTTCAAGTTTCCGGCTTTATAGTTATTACTTGGCTATATAGTTACTCAGAAGAATTGTTCTGTCCCCCTTGCCATTTTCTCCCTTAAGAATGGCTTCTCAAAAAGAATTTCTTCCCAGTCTTTTTATTATGATATGCCATGAACACCTTACTTAAACATTACCAGTACAGACCAAGCACAGTTTAAAATCAATCAGACAACCAGAATTTGCAATTTCCAATTCAGTAACTGTGATTTTTTTTCCAACTATGCTATAATTAGCAGTAATATACGTTTTGTATAGACTTCTTCACATATTTCCGATAATGACTATCAAATAAGTTGCAAATAAAGTCACCTTTTTTTGTCCAGTCTTCTGTCCTTTAGGCCTTGAATCTATGCACCTTCTTCCAGTATCCTCCCACATAACGTCCATATTATATGTCCTCATCTTCAATAGCATAGCTTCCCAAGTCTCTGTATTTTAAGTCATCAGAGGAGCCCAGACTGGACCCCAAGTCACCCTCTGTGTCCCTGGGCACACTACTTCGTTTCCCTCTCCATTCATCTCATCTCGGTGTTTCTCCATCTGGCCTATGTGGAGTCTATGCTCTTTCAGGCAGGAACTGGGACTCACTGCATTTTAGTACAGCAGCATAGGGGCACCCTCGCCTCAGCTGAGCCCTTCGGGCACTATGTAATACAAGGGACAAAAATAATTATTATCATTGATTGTTTCCTCTTGTATCCAACAGCTGTGATCTTTCCTGTAGTAACTGAATACACATTGTAGCTCCTCAGGTTTTATTTCACTAGCAAAGATATCCATTCCTCCCCTAACCTCAGACCTACAAAGTCTTCAAAGAAAGACACAGTGTTTAGTTTTCTTTCTTCAAATTCCACCCCAAACTTCATTTCCTTCATGTATACTTTCATTACCAATCTAAGGCACCTTACACTATTTCACACCCATAGGTTAAGGAAAAGCTAAATACAAGTGTTTCAGAATTAAAATACAAATTATACATATGGTATTTTCCATGTAAATATTATCTCCTACCAAACAAAAGGGTGACAAGAAGTACCAGTTTATAGACAGAGCAGATCCTTCACTACAGACTGGGACCTCTAACAAAGATTTAAATTTTTACAGTAGATTCCTATTCACATTATGCAAAGGAAAATGGTCAGAAAAACATTCATGTACTCCGATTCATACTCGTACACACACACAAGCAGTCAAGAGTCCAACAAAAAAGGAGCTCTCTTAGTGACAGACCTCAAATCAAAATTATTTTCTGCCAGCACCACTCATCAACAGTTTCTTTGCGTCAGTCACTTATACACTGCAGCACCTATTGCTAGACGGAAAACAAGGGTCTTTACCATGTAACCATCCCTAACATGACTTTTTAAGAACTTCGTTATGGATGCCTCTCACAGAACTGAGATGTGAAGGTGGAGAAATCACGGGCAAACTGTGCCATTTTAAACAAGTATAGACACTATACTTCAAGCAAAACTAAGTCGAATTTGGGTTAAACCACAGGGAGGTTATCTACACTAGCACATCACATCACTACCTCTTGGTTGCTATCACCAGGGCAGCACCACATAGAAACAATAAAACATCAAAACATCTTATCAAGATGTTAATGTTTTAGTATCACGTCTAGCACTGAAACAGTGCCAAAACCAGACAGATCTGTTTAAACTTGACTGACAGTTTAGGGACCCCATCTTTAATCAGGAAACACTGACAAAAGAATTGCTTTGGTTTAGAGACCAAACTGTAAAACTTTCCTGTTGCGTGTTAAATTGTGACAGCTCATGAGCTGGAATTAACACTGGAGGAAAACTCAGCTTTGCAAATGCAAAGTGATGCCACATTTCTGTGCAACTACCTAAAGACTCCAAATATTTCTTTGCAAAAAGCTCTTCTACATTTTTTTCTCCTCTCAAATCAAAGCTGACTTCAACAATTCAAGTTTTATGTCTTCTTATTTACACAGATTCCAAAAATTCCGCTTCTTGTTCATTGTGGCCATCAAATTAATCGTGCTTTTTTATCACTCTGATAGTGATAAAGGATTTTACATACAATAAAATCTAAAGGATCTTATTCATATAACATTTTTCCCCTCACATTGAGCTCTCCTCTGAAGTGATTTATATAGTTTTTTGAGAACAGTATCTAACTGCTATTTTCTTTAAATTTAAAGGAAAATAATACAGCTTCACATTCTCTATAAAGAATGAGCACTAGACTAGAAGAGGAAAAAAATAGTGAAAAAAAAAAAGTGCCTTTTAACATTAGAATTCCCAAAGAAGTTTGAAGGTAGCTTCCTGATGAAAAATTAATTTTAGTATTTCTTTCACATGTTGATTCTGGAAAAGTAAACAAACATGCCTCAAAAGGTTTTGTAATTCACTGTCCAATGTCCAGATTTGGAATAAAGGAGATTTTGACTGACTGAATTTGAATTCAGATCTTACAAGAGTATTCTAACCACTGACCACTTTAAATCTGAATGTGAATAAGTTTTCTTTATGAAGTTCTTTTAAAAGGGTACTTCTACTCATTATGGAAAAATCCTGCAGTTGTGGTATAAAGTATAGTTCATTCTGTCATAGACAGTTCATGCTGTCTTGCCTGGACCAGCACAGGTTCTAAAACTATCAACAAGCCCTGAGGTGGAACAGGCTGAACTCAAGAAATCAATTTTTTTGAACTCTCTAGGTAGACAGCCACTGGAATAAATTGCCCTCAGATGCTGTGGACTCTGCATCTGTGGAGAAGTTCAAAAGCTAGATAGACCAGATGATCTCAAGAGGTCCCTTCCAACAACTGCTATTTTCTTTAAATTTAAAGGATCATAATACAGCTTCACATTCTCTATAAAGAATGAGCACTAGACTAGAAGAGGAAAAAAATAGTGAAAAAAAAAAAGTGCCTTTTAACATTAGAATTCCCAAAGAAGTTTGAAGGTAGCTTCCTGATGAAAAATTAATTTTAGTATTTCTTTCACATGTTGATTCTGGAAAAGTAAACAAACATGCCTCAAAAGGTTTTGTAATTCACTGTCCAATGTCCAGATTTGGAATAAAGGAGATTTTGACTGACTGAATTTGAATTCAGATCTTACAAGAGTATTCTAACCACTGACCACTTTAAATCTGAATGTGAATAAGTTTTCTTTATGAAGTTCTTTTAAAAGGGTACTTCTACTCATTATGGAAAAATCCTGCAGTTGTGGTATAAAGTATAGTTCATTCTGTCATAGACAGTTCATGCTGTCTTGCCTGGACCAGCACAGGTTCTAAAACTATCAACAAGCCCTGAGGTGGAACAGGCTGAACTCAAGAAATCAATTTTTTTGAACTCTCTAGGTAGACAGCCACTGGAATAAATTGCCCTCAGATGCTGTGGACTCTGCATCTGTGGAGAAGTTCAAAAGCTAGATAGACCAGATGATCTCAAGAGGTCCCTTCCAACCTCAGTGACGCTGTGAGAAATTCAAAAAAGTGCTAAGTGTTGCATTAATAATAATTTAGCTATTCAGATGGCATTAATCACCAAGAAACCCCCAGTTCAATTAAAACACCTGCTCAGTGCCCAGAAGCAGCCAAAATCAGCAGGAGAACAATGATGGTTATAATTAATTTGGACTTTATATTTTTGATCAATCAGTCTCCAGGCAATTTACAGTGAGAGGAATGCAACTTCATCTTCAAATTTTAAATTGAAATCTGGGTATGATAACACACTCTGATTCACATTTTAGCAAACCCAGTCTTAGCAACAGAAGATACCATGATTATGTGTCTTCAGTTTAGCTGAGAATTCTTCTATACCTAAAGAGGGATCTGAGGGTTGTTTTATTTTCCAACAACATTGTACTTAAGCTTCCTCTTCAGAGGATGAGCATCTAGAAATCAGAAACTACATCTCCTTAGCCAATGTGCTGTTAACTAAACCACACTCTCTCCCTAGCAGTGAAAACATATTTTGTGATAGGACCCTCATTATCTTCACTCAGTCACCAATAGAAGTGCTTTCTACAGCAACTCTTAGCTGAATATCAGGATAGAGGGTCAAGAATTAATCAAAGATTAAACTGATTGAAATATTTCAAAGTTCCCAAATTCTTTAGTCAACAAGTAGCCTGAATCCACAAGACTCATTCCACAGTTGATCAATACAGCCTCCCTATAGCTAAACAAAGTACTACTTAATTTTTCACAGTTGCCTGGATTTCACTAGCTTGCAAGCCTTCCCATCAGACTTCCTTTCACCTGATCCAAAGGAAAAGCTAAACCAGAGAGAAAAATGAGCACCAGAGTATATGTTGTTTAAAAATCAAACCGTATTCAAGTGAAATGGTTAGGAGCAGTCATAACTCGTTCATTTCTCCTGTTTTACAATTCTCTTCCAGGGAAAGAAAAAAAAAGAAAACAAACACAAACCCAAAACCTTTTTGTTCTTCATCTTGCAAACTCCAAGACTAAGAAATTGCCTGATTCATCTCTCTATTTAGCCTGGTTTGTCAACAAAACCATGCCGGCTGAGCTGTGCAGCTAATGCACTGAAATGTACCAGAACAATGCAACAGCATTTCTGATGCCTTAAGTCTGAAGAATGGAAAGAAAGAAAAAAAAAGGAAAAAAAAAAGAGAATAAAAAAAAAAAAAAAAAGAGGTCATGAAAACCTTTCAAGACACTCAGTGGTCTGATAGTTCCCTTAAGCAACCTTTGTAATCCATAAGAAAAATCTTCAATTTCAAACAGTATTGGAGAGGAGGGTTCCACATATGAAGCTGTGCCAGTTTCACAGATGTCCTGTTGACTAATCAGGTGGGAATGATACTTCTATGAGCTAATCTTTAATAATACTCTGTTTGACCCCTGGATCATCTCCAAATCCCATAACTGCAGCTTCTCTCAACCTCCAGAGTCAGTTTATGAGCATCACATTGTGATTCATCAATTACAATGATATTTTCAATTGACACATGCCTGAATTTCAAAAGATCATGATGGGCTTTGTGCACGTTTCAGCTACAAAGACTTCCTCTCTGCAGTTCTTAATGTTCTGCAGCATTGGGCTGATCACGATGCACTAGTTTTTGTATTCAGTTTGTCTCTACTAGTTGTTAAATACTGACTGAGCATACAGCATGCAAAAATCCAATCCTTGGAACAGATAACTGAATCTGAAAATATAACATGCAACCAACAGCTAAGAGAGCTAGCTAGCATCTTTAGATAGGATATTAAAAGAACACTATTGAAATAGCAGAAGTTACACAACCAAAGTCTAGTGAGTTCCAACATTGCTGACTAACCATACTTTCTTATTTGAATTCTCTTACACATCCAATGAAAGAAATAGTCTTTGGCCACCTAGAGGTGGGTGTGAACTCAAAATCTTCTGTTAGCACTGAAGTAAAAGGTTCATTTTTTCCAAATGAACCTGCCAAAAAGTTGTCAGGTACAATGACAGAACTGCCTTCCATAGACCAGAGGATTTGATGGGAGAAACACAATACGTTGCAGGCCAACTTTCTCTTGCTGCTGAGAAGTTTGAAGCTACTGCAGTGAAAAGCCAACAGGGAATGAACTTCTGGAAGTCGGCACCAAACCTGGGTAGGCCAATTCTGGTCTGTTTTCTGTCTTGCAAGATTGAGTGGGGTGATGGAAATCTCTTCTGCAACAATGCTTCCCTCGCCTCATAAGGAGTGGAAGAAATAAGTGCTTTGGGCTACCTTCCAGACCAGAAGTATCTCAAGTCCACCCAAATTCTTTTCTGTTCTTCAATACACACATTACTAGTATTTTTTTAAAACCGTAGATCTACAATGAGTTTAAGATTTTTACAATGCTCTTATCTCTTCAAGGTATAAAATCTTTTATATTAATATTTCAATTTGAAAGAATACTAAATCCAAATCAAGAAACATATTAACCTTTACTTCAGCAAGAGTTGGACCAAGAGAAAAAACCAAGGTGTATCACTAGGTCAGTCTTAAAAGAGGGCAACAGGTTGTTTATACATTTTTCCATTTTTCTCAACATTATCTTCAAGACAAAAGACTACTATTTAGGACTCACCCCTGCAGTCTTAAGAAAGAGACATGTTTTTGAAAGAATTTAAAGTTTGGAAATTTTTTTCAATTCCAGATATGTGTTAGTTTAGACACACACAAAAAAAAACCATACAGAAATTCTTACATGGTCAATAACCACTATGAATCAGCAACAAGAAAAACAGAAAAGCAAATAATGTGTATTTTCTCTGATCAAAATTAACTCCTGTGTTTAAGGAAAAAAAGAAAAAAAGCAAGTGCTATACAGCATTTTAAGTAAACATAACCATGAGACTATGCCATCATTTGTGATAACCCATTTCCAGTAACACAGAAGTCTCTGGACAAGACAACTGGAAAGCAGTGACTACTGTAGAATAAAACATATGCAAGGGTGCACAGAAGATTTGGTTCTGTGTATGGAAAATCCAGTAAGTATGAAGAGAAACTTACAGACCATTTTAGTAGGAAATAAGCCGGAAGAGGACTGTTACCGGATACTGTCATGCAAACCATGTGTAACCAAAAATTGGTTGAAGAGCTTTCCATTTAAGGCTTTCAGCTTTACAGTAAAGCCAGGAGCTGTAGTGCTAGACCAGGCAGAGTAGAAAAACGCGAGTAGAAGGTAAAGACCTGAATATTCCTTTGCCTGTACGTTTTCTCATTATATATTCTGTTGCATTCCATGTACAAGGTAAATTATTCTGATGAACTCAGAAAACTAGCAGACCTATTTTACTATTTACCTTCTCTCTATAATGAACCTGAAAGCATGCATGATTTTCACTATTTCACCATTGCTACACAGGAGACTGAAAAACACTGCACAGTGAGCACTCAGTTCCATGAAGTGCTGGTATTTCTAATACAGGCTTAAGTGCAGCTTGCAGACACCAAATAAAACCACAGGAGAGGTTAAGATGTTTCAGAAATTTTGCAACAAGATAGTTTCTTACCTTGAAGTATAATTGAAACTTTCTTCAATAACTAAGCAAAAGCAATTGTACTCACCTAAAAGTAAAAGCTTCAAGACAAGATGGATCTCCCAATCTTGTAATACAGACCAAGAAAAAATATTTTTTTAAAAAAGATATAAAGAAAAATATAACACAAAGAGAGTAAAAGAAATAAATGGGGAAAATAAGTGGTTTGTACGTATCAAGCACCTAAAAAGCAGTACTTCCCCACAACATACCTGACTTCCTGAGTGAATGAAAGAGTACACAGTCTCAAATCCAAATTAGAGTAGACGTTAGGATCCATCATTGACATCATAAAATTTATGCTGGACACAACAAAAGCACACTTAACACAAATTACAAATGGTACTCTGCAAGAACGACATTTAGCTTCTTAACAAAGACTTCCGAGAGATTTGCAGAAAAAGAAAAATCTAGCTTTCTTCTCAGAAAAGAGGAACATAAAAGAGATTATTACCTTTGCTGATTTGGACAAGACGGTACATCTCTGTGGCAAAGTTGTAACAGTTTACCAATAATTAGATGTAAATATTTTTAAGGGCAGTTAGCAATGCATACACATTTTTAAAGTAATTGTGCAAAACTCAGGTCACACACTTCTGGTGCATGAGCAAGATGAAGATTAATTGCGCTTAAAAAGGCAGGCAAGGATATGCATTCAACACATTTGGGCCATTATATATGACAGCACAGAACGCTATTAGCGTATGATTCAGCTCAAGTTAAAATCTAGAGGAGGTTTGACATAAACGACAGTGAGAACAGAACAAGACTTGTAAGAAGACATACTTAGCCATATAGACACCCTTGCAGTTATGGCCCAGCAAATAGATTCCTAAAATCTCTAATGGATGCAGAGCAGATTATTCTACTAGATATTATACTGAAGTTAATTAGTTTACATTCTCATTGCAATATAATTTAAGCAGTAGGTTAAGACAGGTTTTTACATGAAGCAGCCTTTGTAATACAGAATTTGGTTTTAGACTTCTGGCCAAAAAAAAAAAAAAGTACTCTATTTTCTTCTATCCTTTTGCTATTAAAATAACCTTTAACAAGGTTATTTATTATATTATTATTATACCAACTTTCCTAATTTATGTATTTCTTTCATTAAAACAATTTCTTCCTCAAGCAGAGAAAATGAGATCCAGGTCGAAATTTTGAAATAAATATAAGGATTTTCTTCAGCTCATTACTCTGTTTAAAGATATACAAGAAGAATACAAACCCGTTTCACTCACTGAACTCCTTGCTTCTCTGCCACTGCCAATAAAATGTATTACTAGGGTACAACCACTAATAATAATAAACTGTAACTTTTGAATAAGAACTTACTACAACAAAGTGCGCTTCCCAAGCTCTAGATGTGGTTCCAATTGCCAAACTGTAATTCTGTAACAGACATAAATCATCATAAAAAACCTCACTCATCAACAGGAAGTCACATAGGTACATAAAGAAGAAGTAACTTTGTTAGCATTCTCACTCCCACACAATTCACTACCCAATTCAACTCATTCCTTCACTGAATGTATGTGCTGACCCATGTTAGTCTTTTCTGTTAGTAAAAAAGCACAGCAAGGCCTTCCTCTGTGAACAGAATTGCAAACGCCATGCATGGAAACAAATCTCCCTCATCAAGTTCTGAAGGTTGAGCATCTCTCACACACTATATTAATTGGATTACTTTACAGGATTAAAGCTCCAGAAAACTGAAACAGTAACGCTCACCTAGAGGTTTTCTCAGAGTCAGCAGAACATTCCTCTGCACAGAGGGCCAGAGTAAACAATTCCTTGTGTCAGGCACAGGACTTATGCAGAGAGGTGATTTACCAAGCCAAAGGGGCAACCCCCAAAACAAATTGGTTTGGAAGGGAAGAATATTGTCACTGATTAGCTTTTTGTCACTTTTAACTTTGCAGCTGTCAAGTAAAAAATAAACTGTAGAACAGAAAGCAGAATAAAAAAAAAATGGGGATGAAACAGAAAGTGTCTAATTCTGCTTCACTAATGGATTTACAGTATAAGGAAAGAAGAAATTCAGAGACTTCATAAGCTAGACATAATAAGCTAGAATTCAACTAGAAATATCAAAAAAAAAAGAGCAGTACATTACTTCTGACATAATCAGAATAAAGTAATGCCTGTAATATTGTCACTGAAATATGTCAGCATTGCAGCCTGATATAACTTTAAACCACGTTAATTTAATTTTCAGTAGATTAAGACAGGTTTCACTTAATCAGAAGGAAAAAAATACCTACAATCTCAGTTGGCTGTAGTAAGTAAACAGGTGTAAATATTTCAGTATTTAAAAATGCAGATACACGGGTTTTATTGAATTGAGCCACACACTGCCCCTAGAAAAAGATACTTCCATTCACCTTTAGGAACATGAAAATCTAATTCTCACTACCTAATTACTCATTTTCCTCCTCCCACTCCATCAAAAATGGAAGTGTTTCTTTTTGTGTCTAGTTACATTACACTTTCTAAGCAAAAGCATATTTTTTGTTTTGGAGACAAGCCAGGCAACATGCTATGCCTATGACAAAGCTCACCTATGAGATTTGACAACCCTCCCTCCTACATTCCATGCCTCTCCCTTTCTAGACAAGTTCTGTTTATTTGAAATGAGGGATTTTGGCTACCTTCAGCCCAATGAGCTAAACTTTCCAGAGGTCAAGCATGCAAAGGAAAAGGAGAAAGAAAATACAGACTAATCACACATCAAGATAAATAATGTGCAGAAGCACGTATAATGGAAGTTCTCATTATGATCTCTCTCCTACTCAGTAAATTTGATGTGACGTTTTTAATACACTTGTTTTCTGGTTCTCAGACAGGAAAAAAAAAAAAAAAACAAACACAAAAACCAAACTTGACCTTGCCCTTTGTCAGATTCAAGACAGAAATTAAGAAGAAAAAAGAAAAAAAGTAAAAAAATTCTAAATTTAAGAGCCCCCCTCCAGGAATAAATCCTTCTACCAATTCGAATGAATGCTTATATACATAACTAAAAACAACAGCAAGTTCTGCCACAGGCTTAGGTTGAAGTTGTGTCTGACTTTAAATTAGGAAAAGCAATCAAGCCCAATACCAAAAGACAGATCTCAGTGGCTCTGACAAGAAAGAGGAAGAGTGAGAGAAATTAAAGAAAACGTTTTGGACTCAGAGGTTGAATGTCCAAAGAAAAGCAACATCAAATGAACCATAAGATAGAGTACAGAAAAATTACAGTACTCTTCTTGCATGAGATACTGCTAACAGATTTCAGAAATGAGCTTGGAAGGCATAACATTGCAAGTAATGTTCTGAAACTATCCAAAGCACAACAGCATTTCTTCTACAGCATTTCAGGAACCTTCTCATACCAAACCAGGGTTTATTTATAGGGTGTTTCTACAAGAACCCTGGTCAGCTCAAAATGCAGATCAGGCCTTCACTGATGAATTATTCTGCAATCCTTTCTTTTGTAAGCTTTAAGGTTCTTCTTCCATCAAAATACCAGTATCAAAAGTAGTTCCTTTTAAAATGCATATTCACTACATTAGAGATATTAAAAGTGATTCAGGAGTAAATAATGGCTGACCAAGCAGTCAGACTACCATGCTAAGACCTACTCAAAAACATCTTAGCATATGAATCAGTAATTCACAAGCCTACCCTACAAAAATTCAGACAACAGTGATGGAACACCTATTGTATTTCAGATATTTTCTTGATTTACCTATGTATCTATCATCGTTCTGCAATTACTAAATACTAGACTAGTGCTTTTTTGCTCACAAGTTTTTCTAAAGAACTTGCTACATAATTCTAAGACCGGATGAAATTAGCCAGATTCTTACGTGCACAACAATAAATGCAACTCTTATCTGGGTTATCCCTACTATTCTACCATCATGTTTAGATCTGCGATGGTACTGCTTCATGGGTTCTTTGCCTCAACAATCACACTCCAGCAACATTATTAACATTTTTGGTGCTGAAAATTCATTCAGTATTATTTGCACTGCCTTTGATCTCTATCAGTTTCTTCATTAGAAGGGTTAGATCTCTTCAGCTACACTTGCTATGATAGTTCTTACAAATGAACTATTTCATGTTGGCATGAACGTGATACTGCAGTCCTTCAGTTGTCTGCTGGTACATGTCAAATCATGAGACAAGTCTTTGATTTTCACAAGCGCCAACTAGAGCAGAAAAAAAACAAGCACCACATTTATTTAATACAACCTTTATAAGAAGTTTAATCCAACTCTTTAGCTATGAAGGGTTATTAAATTACCTGTAACTAGAAGAAAGGTTCTCTCCATCTCCATTTCACTCTTACCAAGTATTTCCCTGCATCACATATTGTGAATTTTTTTAACTATTCTGTTGCATGGAAAAGGGGGTATGCTTTCCATCTCCCTGGTACTCATAACAAGACCATGTAAATGCACATAATTGCCTATGCATTAGCATTGCAAAGTCTACTCCACAAAAGCGCAGAAAACAGTCAAAAATATAAAGTCATGTGATTGACGCTTACTTTCAGTCTAACCCTCTGTGACAGAACCCCACACCATTCTCATGACTGTTATAGGGCTAAAGGATTCTTACCCATCTGTACAAGTATTTAGGTGGCTACTGTCACCATTGGAACCAAATGCTTGATCAAAGACTGCTTCAAGGTGAAGGTCATGTGTCCATACAAAGAAGTTTAATCATCTAGCTTGTTATTAGCATGCCTCTGCTAGTTCTAATTAAATTATTCCACTTTGTAACTAGAAAATAACCACACCATAGGTGATTTTCGGATGTTTATCAGCATGGCTACATCCCTGATGTACAATAAGGATCAGTTATAAGTAAATGAATCCATCTATCCAGTAGATAGTTTGCTGAGTCCCAAGCAGATCTATCCAATTACCTAGGCTAACTTTGAATACTCTTCAAATTCCTTTCATTCCTCCACTTAAATTCCTATATAAGGAATTCTCTTAGCTGTCACAGGAATGGAAGATGTTCATCCAAGAGAAATTATATGGCGTATTCAGCATACCTTCCTCTTTCCCCTTTCTCCTTTGATGAAACCAAAGAACACACCCCACACAAAGCCCAGCTAGTTGCTGTTTTTCCAGCTTTGCCTGGTTTGAAAGGAAGAAATATAGCTGTAAGAGACAGCTGTTTCTGGCTTGATTCCACTAATACAACTCCACTTTCTGGCAATCCCCAGGAAAACTCACAGCCAGCCAATGCAGATTTTGGGTTGCTTCCTTCCATCATTCCTTTGAAAGATGGATTTAAGCAAGGACATTCTTCAAATTCAGTGCACTCAGTTTTCACAGCGGGATTCCAAAGAAATTTTCACAGAGGTAGACAGGCCAGTGTTCAGCATTTGGTTCCGCCAGCTAATATCCATCAGATCTTATTTCCCACAATCAAGTACAAACCAATCAGGTAACAGAAGTATGTTGTTACACAGCACTAATTATTCTGAAATCCTCCAGAAAGCTGCCTCATAAAATGTAATGAACTTGTTAACCCATCTCTGTAGTCCTAAGGTGTTCAAAATATGAACAAAACCAAACCAAACCAAAAAAAACCAAAACAAACAAACAAAAAAAAACCACAGAAAACCCCCCACAAACCTGTCCTGCACTAAAAAGTCTCACATGTTAAAAATTACCTGATCCATGCCTCTAACAAAATGGTACCTTGTAAACTTTTGCCACAGTCCCTCTGGGAAGTCTACTCTAGGTAATCTATTCTATTTCTAATTTTCTTCAAGCACATGGTAATTATAAGGAAGTCATTCCTGACTATGATGAACATTGAAAGAGTGAACCCATCTCTTCATTTGAAATTCAATGCAGCTGCTAGTGCCAGTGCTCCTATAAAGACATTAACATTACTGTAAAAGTGACCATTATAGGATTACATTAACAGAAATTGCAACTGTCAGATAAGTTAATACAGCTCATGTTATGACACCTTAACTGTCATATCTCTCACTTTCCAAACAGTAGGCACATAGATACTAGTTTGTTTTTATTAAGCAATTCTGGGAAGCTAAACAAAGCTTCTATTAAATTACAGTGCATGCCTGAAACATACATCTGTTCAAATCTATAGCTGAGTAGCATATATCATCTGGCTCCAGCAGCAGCAACATATTTGCACCTGACAAGTTACACCACCATTATTATGTAAAAAATTACAAAGAAAAGCAAGAGTTCTTTCAAAGTGAATACGTAATTAGTTAACAAATCTCACGCTTATTCATAAGGGAGCACAGCATAAAACTACACTGCACCAGAGACTTCCTGCTACCTTCATTAGGAATCTGGGCTGACCTTTGTTGTGATGATGTTGCAGGCAGCATCTGCCCTTAAGTTGCTCTATTTCTTCCGATGAGAGCAGAGAAATACCACTGCTGTGCCCCCGATGGGCACACAATATTGTGGTAAACTCTGCATTGCTGTGGTTGCATTTAAAATGCTGAAATTGTTATATAAACTAGTTCCTTCATGCCCTTTCTCATTTACTGAGATGCATCAGGCAACAGGCAGCCTCTTCCAGAGGCCTTTCATTCCCAGAGCAGCACAGACAACACAGCCAGACGTGGCTTAAGTGCAGTACACTTGAAAAACACAGTGTAAGTCTTTTGCAGAATACAGACTAGAGACAGAAAAATATGCCAGGCTATCGTTACTTTGCTACTGGGAGAAATTCCAGGGTATAATTATTGACACAGTTATACCAGTTGAAGTGCTCTGTTTTCACTTCCACCTGACCACAGTTGCGGTTTAAAAATGGGTATTTTCAAGCTGTCTAAGGACAAAGTAACAGGATTCACATTTCAGCTTTCATTAAAAGAAAATGTATTACTCTTAAGTGTCTATCATTTTATTTGCCACATTCTAGAAAAGCTTCTATTAAAGCTTCTTTATCTAAATGAGAAAAAAAGCAATGACAAATCCTAGGACTAAAAGTCTGCCCTGGCTTTTACTTTTCCAGTCATTTTACTGGTTTTGGGGTGATTTTTTTCATTTTTTATTTCTTGTTCTTCAGGAAAATCATACCCTCTTCCTCCTACTTCAGAGTAACATTAATATTATGTCAAGAATTCATGTTATTCAAGTAGATTCCGACAAAGGAAAACTAAGACTAAATGAAATAGCCATCTGTACAATGCATATGCATGAATTTGGACAAAATATAAGAAAATCAAGGTGTTCAGATTATGTAATTTGTT
Source organism: Calidris pugnax (assembly GCF_001431845.1). NCBI lineage: Eukaryota > Metazoa > Chordata > Aves > Charadriiformes > Scolopacidae > Calidris > Calidris pugnax. The sequence goes on from NW_015090922.1 coordinate 24,214,087, forward strand.
AGCTACTGCCTCCATCACCATACACTCAATGTTCTAGTAAAAAATTCAAACCAAGTAGCTCTATCAAGGCAGAAATCAGCTTCTGACAGGTTTTTTTATGCCAATAAGAAGTTCCCACTCAAGAGATACAGACCTTTCCTTACAGAGACGAGAACACTTTCGTTCAGAGATGAAGCCTAGAATAGAATTAGCAGGAAACCATTACCCACTCAACCTTAGAAATTACTTCTATTAAGAATTTATTCTTTTGAGGAACCGTCCACCTGCAATCAATACCAAAATTCTGAATTAAAAATTCTTACATAAAAAGACTTCTGCATAGCATTTTCAAGTAAGTATTTGCTAATAAGTAAAGAGATATTACTCTTTTTGTGCATAAATTAAGAAAAAAAATTTATATAGTTACAACATAGAAAATACATTCCCGACTTCTTCCATTAATCATTATTAAAATTGCAACAACCACAGTAAGAGAAATGAAAATTCTTCCATTCACCCTGATGAAACATGTTCACTTTACAGTTCACAGGTTATTTATGTACCAGTATCATGACATCAAACAAAACAAACTTATGCAACTTAAGTTTTATTAGGAAGTATAGGAATATATGTCCAGTTTCTGACTTGTCTTTTATCATCCACACAAAGCCAAGTCTACTTTTTCAGTCAACTAAGGAAATTTAAAGAAAAACCTAGGTGTAATTCCGAAAACAAAACCAAAACTAGCTCGGAGTTTTAAATGAAGCACCAATAGTATAAAAATCAGAAGAAAAAGACCTCTGTATTTTCAGTTTAATTAGTCTACTTCCTGAATGTAGCCCACTGTCAGCATTTCCCCAGTCACTTTCCTTTTACCTTGATTCAGAGAAATACTCCAACACATCCTGTGTGAGAAAGACTAGTGTATTTTCCTGAATTACAATGATCCTGTGCACTTTCCACACAGCTATGTAACAGGAAAAACCACCTTTACAACATGCCTGTAACAATGCAGCATTCAAGTATAGAAGTGAAAGGCAGACATAGCTCTTGAGACCATTTTAAATCTTGGGTCAGAAATTAACTAGAATTCTCTTTACAGACTGTAATATATATTTTCCTCAGACTTCACAATGCTAAAGAGCACCATGCATCAAAACATCCTCAGAAATTGAAAGGAAAAGCAGCTCTCTGTCTCAGATCATTAGTCAACCAACTCACAGGGCAAGCAAGAAACTTCCCTGGTGAACCAACTATTTGCTACAGAGCTTCCTTAGCCTCCTTCTCACACATCCGATAAAGACAACTTCCAGATGCAAAACACTGAACAAGATAGTACACAGACTAGACAACTGATTTTCTCCAGAAATATCATTTTAATGGTGGTATAAAATGTTTGTCAAACAACTTTGGAATCAAAAATTTTATATATAAAATGTTCACACGTAATTCCCAAATAAGAAATGGACTGTGTGTCCTAGCTAAAACCCGTTCACTACAAACAGCCTGTCCAGTTCAATTCCAAAACAGAATTTGAGATCATATTCAGTATGTGTACTGCAGTGCAGTGCCTTAGAGAGGAAGGTACAAATGCTGCAATCTCAGCCACGCCATCACCCACATGAGCTGTTAAACAGTGGTCTCTTGTGCCAGTCCCTGGTGAATCTTCAGAAGTCATATCCTGACAGGTACAAGAAATACTTTTTAAAATAAACAAGGCTAGCCAAAGTGTTTTTCAGTGTTCTTTCCATCTAAAATTCCTCCTAATATCCAAGATTGCTTTCGAGCATTTTCTTCAGTGCGTTCTGGCAGCCGTGCTTGTATGCTTGATGATTGCAGCTACCGGAATCCAACGTATTTTGATCAACCCCTTTAAAGATAAGCAGCGTATGAGAAGCATCGAGGGATACTTGGGGAAATAAATAAATAAAATGTCTATTATATTTCACTGAGAGATTCACATAACAGTTCTTCTTTAGTTTAGTTACTTATTTTACAATAATCTCCAGATCTTGTTTTTCCAGGCTCCATTTGTATCCTTCAATTCCACAGAATCTTCATTCACGATGGCATCTAAGCATATGATTTTTAGTCACGTTTAAAGTGACATTCAATTGTTTAAATGGTGCCATAACAAGAAATACCTAAAACAGAGTTGACTCTGGAATCACAGAATTCCTTGTCCTTGAGATGTGACCACATTACATTCTTTGCTTCAGAATGAAAAAAAATTCTCTGCCATAAACTCCATTCTTTTATTATCAGAAGTATTAAATCCCAGCACTGAGCGAATAAAATCTTTTTCATGTCACACATGAATCCTAAATAACATTTAATTTCATTTAAAAGTACTTTGCCAGTGTTGGAAAGTACTCTTACACTTTTATCTGACAGTCACACTCAGAAAAATTTAGTTCATGTAGAAAATAAAGCAGCACAGAATATGTTCACATAAAAGATTCTATTTTACTGCAAGTTGCTAATCAAACAAGTAAAAAAGCACTAGAAGAGAGTGTGCAGTGGAACATCAGCATTCCGGTTCTTTTTTAAAAGAAAGAAATGACGACCTCAACGGCGTTGGGGAAAACGTGCTGCTCCCACTGATCATGCTTCTGATTTCTGACAGGCATGGTAGTCTTCATTGTCTCAGAGGACAGTGAGAAAGACCATAACCCTGTCAGCCTCACTTTAGCATGTCCTGGTGGTGTCTCCTACCATAAACATGTAAAAGAAGACCTGCCTCTAATTTCAGAGACTCCACAACTCCAGAAAACCATACATACTGGCATCAGGAATACCCCAGGAACAAATAACTTATTATATATTTCTCATCAGTCTTAGGTACATATTGCTCCCAAAATTCAGGACACCTTTAACACAATGAATATAAAGGATACTCACAGGCAGTGTTTTGTTGAAATACTGCAATAGTTTTAATTCTATCATCAGCTTGCCACCCCACTCCACACTAAGGCCTTCCCTTAGCAGGGTTCTGCACCATTAAAAAGCAAACCAAAACCAGTTCTTGCATGTGTGTATTATGGGAGGAGCCTCTGCATTCAGACAAAAACATTTTCTGTTCTGTCCTGAAACTCTCAATTATTTTCACTCTGGTCAGATTACACATCCTGAAAGAACCAAAACAGAACAAAAAGAAACAAACAAAAAAAAAACCAAACAAACAAACCCCAATGTATTTTGGTATTGAGTATAAATGTTTTAGGTTCTTGAATGGGAAGACTAAACAAAGTTTATTTCCTACGCATCTTTCTCCTTTCTGATATTAAAAAAAAGAAAAATCCTCTACAGGGAAGAAGTCCTCCACAGACACACAACTAATAAAAGCAAGATCATGATACTTGCTCCTCTTCACTCCTCTTGCACAGCATGTGTGCATTCAGTGGGAAGAGTCAGGAGAATGTGTATCCAAGCCTAAAAAAGGCTACACATAACACAGGGTCATCTCTACCTGGAGCAGTCAGCAAAGTAAGGTGGTAGACCCCTGTCTGCCTGTCTGTGAAGAAGCATGTCGCTCACAGGACTAGACAAGATTTCCTTGAGAAGAACCAAATAGCACAGAGCTAAATTCCAGCTGTCTGAAGTTATCTTAAACAATGAAAGGACTGATGCTGCCAGAAATCCAGGGCATTAACAAGTTACATTTCCTTCTCAGAAGCGACATATCAAACTCAAATCATTCCCAAAAGAAACAGAAATCCACCCTAGCAGCAACTTTGTAGAAGGAAATGCATGACACCACCTTATCAAAAAATGTGAATAAAATAAAAAATGCAAAGGAAGATGACAAACAATTAGGCAAACAGCAATATGTGAAGAGGAAAAGAAAAAGAAAATACCAATGAATGTGTAGATGGCAAATACAAGTTCAGTTTACTACCTTAATGCAAATAAAGAAATTTCTTATTAATTGAATAAAATCTCTTCTTTCTCTTTAAACATTAAAAATAATATGTTGTGTTTACATTCCAGGGTAAACTCCAAAGACGCTACAGTAATTTTGAAACATCAGAAAGAGAACCCACAATTTTGTAGCTCCTATCAGAAGAAGAAAATATGAAGAGTGCTGTTTACACATAGTAGGCCTACAGATGTCACCATTAAGGTACTCAAAGCACAGAAAGCTTTTTTGCTTGCATAAGATGTTCTCTGAAAAGTTCTATTTAATCTACCAAACCATTTTTGAACCTATCTGTCCCTAATTACTCTTTTAAAAATAAATAACTAAAAAGAGAAACTGCGGCAATTACCAGGTAATATCGGATTTCCAGTGCTTTCTATCAATGCCACTCAGAAAGCCATGCACATCTAATAGCTTTAGAGAATACTAATCCCAGCTTTCTAAGAATAAGGTGAAGGAAAACTACATTGACAATATGTCTTAAAGCAACTGACTTTTCCAAGAAACATTCATAACTTTGACAAAGTGGAAGGAAAAGAGGAGTAAAAATCACTACCTACATACAACTACAAATTACAAATTCAAAACTTCACTTGAAAATGATATTTCTCAGGCCTTTTTAATTTCAGTATACAAAAAGCCTCCCCTATGCCTCAGTTTACCGTATTCAAGGTCATTTCACCACCAGTACAACATTCTAAAAATTTCTGAAGTATTGTCTAAGGCTGGTTTGCCAAATCTGTATTAAGCCTGACGCACATTATCAGGAGTGCTGTTTTACATAACGGGCTGCTGCTGTCAGGTGCTGTAGCTTAACATTACTGTATATGTGCAGAGCAGTATTAGCATGCTCATTGCTTCTCTTTCCCTATTAAGCATTCAGATAACAGCCCTTCCATGAGCTAAGCTTAACATTCAAACCTGCAGTAAGATTGCCATCGTACAAGGCTTCAAAAAATGTTTACCAGTGAGAAATACTAGTAATAAAACTCTCATAGATTGAGATGAGAAACTGTCTTTCAAATAAGTGTTTTTCTGGTTTGTCTTAGGTGTTAGACAACACTACAGCAGAAGTCGCGTAATGCTGAGAGGAAAAAAAGTTGAAAATCTTCATGCCAGTGTTGCATAACAGCTGTGTTCACTGTAAAACCACATTTTCCAAGAATTCTCAAGCAAACAATCAAAACAACAAAAAAAGAATAACAGGATGTATATCTATTACTTGACAGTTTCTGATTGAAATTAACGTAAGATGACGGAGATCCAGGATCCACAATGCTGCAAACAGCACAGGAATATGCTTCACATACGCTATACGGCTTGCTTTCCCCTCCTTTTTTTAATGTATTTTCTTACAAGACACTGATCATGAACAATTTGTAAATCAGACTGTACTAAATAAAAAGGAAGCTAAGCTTTACCCTACAGCCTCAGTGTTTTTAGCTCTACTTATCAAATGTCTTAGCAATTTTTCCTCAAACTCTGACGTTTGCGTACACCACTATTCAAATCTGCCCATCTGCAAAACTTGCTCGGATTGTGCATATAAACAGCACTTGGGAGACGGCCCAGAAGGCAAATTAAAAGCTTCGCTTGAAGAAAAATAATCCACATGAGCACAAAATGCGGCAGTTCCGATGTGTTAATTAAACTGAGGCAAGAAACGCTCTAGCGCCTTAACGTGCTTCGGACTGAAGAAAACAGAAGTAAAGAAAGGATGCTCACATTCAAATAAAAAAAAAAAAAAAGAAAAAAAAAAAAAAGAAAAAAAGAAGGTATTAGTCCGTGCTCAGCGAGAACGCCTGCAAGTTAGTAGGAACCTTGGTGGGGAGGGGATGAGGGGTGGGAGAGGTGATTTTATTATTTATTTTTTTTTTAATTCGATTCCATTTTCGCAAAAGGAGCGCGGTTGCAGCTTTGAAGCCGGGGAGGGCTGCTCGGTTAGTACCTGCAGTACGCGAACACACCGGCGGGCGGGAAGGCACCGGGGGAAGGCACCGGGGGGCGGCGGGGCTCCCCCTCACTCTCCGCCCGGCTGCCCGCACCTTGCCCTGCCCGCGCTCCCCCCGGGGCCGGCACCGCCGCCTCTGCCCCACTTCTCCCGCTCATCCCGGCTCCACCGGCAGAGCCCCACGGCCCCACCGTTCTCCGGAGCGGGAAGGAGCCG
>NW_015090922.1:24220271-24269807 GCF_001431845.1 Calidris pugnax
GCCCGCTGCCCCGCGGCTCTCCTCAGGGCAGGGGCCGGGCGTCGCCCCGCGCCGCAGCCCCTCTCCCGCCCGGCCCCGGTCCCCTACCCCCGGGCAGCAGGGAGGTGGGAGAGGCAAACCCGGCGCTTACAGTTCGCAGGAACTGGATCTCGTCCTCGCCCTCGCCCCCTTCGGCCATGGCTCCCCCTCTCTCTCCTTCTCCCGGGCGCTGCTCCCGGTGCCCGGGCGGGCGGTGCTGGTGGTGGCTCCCCGCGGGAAGGAGGAGGCGGCGGCGGCGGCAGGAGGCTCAACGACCGCACCGGGCTGGGGCAAGTGCGAGGGCGGCAGAGCCGGCAGCCCCAGCCCGGCCCTTGCTGCCAGCGGGGTGCGGGTGCCCGTCTGCCTGCAGCAGGTTGACAGCTCTGCCCAGCCGCCCCGCCGCCAGTGCCTGCCGTGGGGGGAGCGGGATGCGATTAACCGGGGGAGGGGGGGGGAGGCGGAGCTCCCCGGGCCCCCCCTCGCCGCTGCAGGTGATCCGCAGCCGGCTCCCTCCGCACAGCAAACCCGCCGCCCAGCGCCCCTTACTGGCTGCTCCGCGGAGAGGCGGCTGACGGTTCCGCCGGTCGCCGCGGCGGGGCTCGCCTCAGGGGCTGACCTCGCCTCAGGCGGCCGCTGCCCGACCCGCCGGGCTCGGCCTCACGGGGCTCGGGGCCTGGGTCTGCCTCGGCTCCGTCGGGAGGTACCGGGTAAGGCCGGCGCCGCGTCGGCGCGGACAGGTCTGTCCCTCCCGGAGCTCTGCGTGGTGTGAGAGAGACCTCAGGAGAGGAAGAATTTACACGGCTTTGCACGGGTGGTTTTTTTGCCAGGCAGGAGTACTCCCGGGGAGGAGAGGTGGAAGGGAACAGGGAACTGCTGGAGAGGGTACAGCAGAGGAGCACACACATGATTTGGGGCCTGGAACATCTCTCCTACGAGGAAAGGCTGAGGGACTTGGGTCTTTTTAGTCTAGAGAAGAGAAAGCTGAGGGGGGATCTGATCAACACCTATAAATACTTAAAGGGAAGGTGTCAAGAGGATGGGACCAGTCTTTTTTCAGTGGTGCCCAGTGTCAGGGCAAGAGGAAATGGGCACAAACTTGTACGTAAGAAGTTCCATCTAAACATGAAGAGGAACTTACTTACTTTGAGGATGACAGAGGAGAGGTGGTGGAGTCTCCATCTCTGGAGACACTCAGAACCCACCTGGACAAGTTCCTGTGCAACCTGGTCTAGGTGGACCTACTTTGGCAGCGAGGTTGAACTAGATGATCTCCAAAGGTCTTTTCCAACCCTGTATCATTCTGTGATTTTGAAGGGACAACATGGCTTCTCAATGGACGTTGGCCTCTAACTATCGTGTGAGTGAGTTTAATCCAGGGTGCATTAAAGGCTTTAAAATACACTTGCCTGAAGGATATCTACCATGCATTTACCGTGGAGTAAAGCAGAGGGTTGCCATGGAATAGCTCATCTATCCTGAGCATTCATGCAGTCCATACCTTACCAAGGACACCGTAGTTCCAGCAGTGAGGAATCTAGGCCTCCCACAGAAAGAAGTCTGGCAGCTCACAAGAGCTGCAGGGCTTCTAACATCTACAGCACTCTGGAATAAATATACAGCGGAGAAGCTCTGCTGATGTGATGCAATGGTCATGAGGTGAGTGGTCATGAGGTAAAATTAACTTTGGGTCATTGACAGAGTAAAATGCGTGAGGGATGTGTGACTGCAGAAGGCTTTTGAAGGGCCAGAGCCAGTAAACGTAATGAAATCACAATAATTTCAGTAGAGTGTGTGGCTAGTACAACAGAAGACATAGTAAGTGTTTCTTGAGAAGCCATACCCATAGTCTGTAACTTTACACTGTTCAAGGACATCATAAAAAAGTAATACCAAACACTTCTTCTGAGATTTTATCATTACTTCCAGCAGTAGAAAATCTGTTTTTCTGACAGACTGGAAGTTGTAAGAGCAGCCAAGAGCCACAGGGTCTCTAGAGCATGTAATGTATGAGTTTTTAATACAGAGGTTCTACAGATGGCCTCCAGAGTTATGACAGCTTAAGCATTTCCTCTATAATTTTCTGGTTTCAGTTACTATGGACTTCAAGAGATTTTTTTACCTCTCAAACTTATCTCTGACTGAAAATAATTTTTTTTCTACTTCTGATAAAATAGTGAAAGACATTTTTTCATGTTGTTGCAATATTCAAACCTTTTAAATATCCCTTCCTCCAAGTTATTTAGATTGAGAGATATTTGGCCAAACTCAAAGGGTTGCGGTTAGAGGCTCAATGTCCAAGTGGAAACCAGTGACGAGTGGCATTCCTCATGGGTCAGTACTGGGACTGATGCTATTTAGCATCTTTGTCAGAGACATGGACAGTGCAAATGAGTGCACCTTCAGCAAGTTTGCTGATGATACCAAGCCATGTGGCGTGGTCAACACGCTGGAGGGAAGGGATGCCATCCAGAGGGATCTGGACAGGCTTGAGAGGTGGGCCTATGCAAACCTCATGAAGTTCAACCAAGCTGAGGGCAGGGTCCTGCATGTGGGTCATGACAATGCCAGGCACAAATACAGGTTGGGAGGAGAATGAATTGAGAGCAGCCCTGAGGAGAAGGACTTGGGAGTGCTTGTGGACAACAAGCTCAATGTGAGCCAGCAATGTGCACTGGCAGCCCAGAAAGCCAACCGCATCCTGGGCTGCATCAAAAGAAGTGTGGCCAGCAGGTTGAGGGAGGTGATTGTCCCTCTTTGCTCCACTCTGGTGAGACCCCACCTGGAGTACTGTGTCCAGCTCTGGAGTCCTCAGCACAGGAAGGACATGGACGGGTCCAGTGGAGGGCCATGAAGATGATCAGAGGGCTGGAGCACCTCTGCTATGAGAACAGGCTGAGAGAGCTGGGGTTGTTGTTGTTGAAGAGAAGGCTCCTTGGAGACCTTATAGCAGCCTACCAATATCTGAAGGGAGCCTACAGGAGAGCCAGAGGGGGACTCTTTCTAAGGAAGTGTAGTGACAGGACAAGGGGGAATGGTTTTAAATTGGAAGAGGAGAGCTTTAGATTAGATACCAGACCGCAATTCCTTCCTGTGAGGGTGGTGAGACACTGGAACAGGTTAACCAGAAAAGTTGTTGATGCCTCATGCCTGGAGGTGTTCAAAGGCCAGGCTGGATGGGGCTTTGAACAACCTGGTCTAGTGGAAGGTGTCCCTGCCCATGGCAGAGGGGTTGCAACTAGATGACCTTTAAGGGCCCTTCCAATCCAAACCACTCTGTGAATCTATAATTCTTGAAACAGATCCCTATTACGAGGAAAAGTCCTGAGTTTGGATAACTTTAAAAAATTAGGTTTCATGAAGATGCACTGAACAAATCTAATTGCCCTTTACCCCACTTCCAAAACAAGTCAGTTTCAAGACAGCAGTTTGCTAAGGTATTCCATATGGATATAAAGCTCAGTTCACATGGGTTTGCAGGACCAAGGTCTTGGTTAGATCATAGAACATCCAGGATACTTTCCATCACGCTTTGAAGGTGAGTAGTTGATTAGATGCCTGCTTTATTTGCTGCATGTAAAGCAAGGACATTATAAAGAAAAGAAAGAGAAAAACCTATAAATAGTCCACTGTAACACCCGTGGCTGAAACACTTTGTACAGCTTTTGGTACAACATGATGACGTAATGCAATTCGTTCCAAGAGCTGTGGAACTGATGATACCTGGTTCCTTATAGATTTGGAGCACAATTAGACTCCTTGGTGTTTAGCGAGATGCAAATTCCAGCTGAAGCTTCTCCATGCTGAGGCAGTAATATTTCTCTACCATGCAGATTTGTTGATGTCTAGGATGAGTGAAATATATGCTGCAGTTTTTCAGACAGTGGATAATACTCTTTGGTGCCTTCTTTACCTACGCATCCGTTTTCATGAAACAGCTAGGAACATGCATGATACTATTAGCCCTCTGTTAAATTGCTGGAATTTCTGAGTTAGTTTGAAAGATATTCTGCAGTAACAGAGAGACAGACAGCACACCTGCCTACATAATTTAATTTGTTTGGGAAGCAAAGTTAAAAGTAGTAAAGATAAAAGATTCTTTTGGAAACTTTCTGAACAGGTTGATAAGGTTAAAATGTAGTTGGAAGCTTGGCTTCTTGTTAAATTATTCATCAAAGACAAATATTCATATGTGCATACACCATATACGTAGGATATTATATGCACACATGTGCAAAATGAGCACTAAATATAGTTATCAAATATACATAGAATATAAAATGATCACACACACAAAAATGTCTGAACAAGGTAAGTAAATTCCTGACCCATGGAGGTAGCTTTGACTTCATCCGCATTACCTGCCCACACCAACCAGCTGCAGTGTCTGTGCCTCTCCCCTTTCCACTCAAGACACACGGGCTTACGCTACCCACGTGAGAAGATCAGGAAAGTTTTCGAAATGTTCAGCATATTGGAGTGGTGGTGTGTTTTAAAAGGAATGCTCTTTGTCTGATGTTAGTTTGTAATCTGTAGTTATGCTTAATTGCACTGAATAATTAAAAACAACTGATTGTTTTTAAGTGGAAATAACGTAATACTTTTTATCATAACAAGAAGTAATGGGAAGTTTGCAGAATTGTTGCTTAGGTAAACTAGTGGGAAAACTAAAAGAGTAAACATCCTCTTTGGCTGGTGTTTGCAAGCGGAATTCAGTGGAATTGCATTTTTGTGTGTGGGTGTGGAAGAACAGGGCATTTTGCTACAGGACTGCCAGTCCCAAAGTTCAAGATGCCAGTCGACCCTGTAGCAGTTAACTTTGTGTTCCCTACTCTTACATGCTCATTTTCTATCTACATTACATCTGATTAAGCCCACTGTTTTCCACAAGTGTGAAGGTTTTTGTCACCAACTTGCTATGCTTTCCACAGAAAAATGCAGAAAAAAACCCCCAGTTTCTATTTCTGCCAAAAAAATCCCATACTGATTTGGGAAGCTAGAGTTTTTAACAAAGCCTCTGACAATTAACAAAAAGTTTTAGTAAGAAAATTGTCATTCCATAGCAGCTCTAATTAATGGGTTTTTTTAAGCTAACTCATTGTCTTACGACATGCATGTACTATGTCTGCTCCTTTTCCATTCAACCTAGAAGTGGTTTTTCAAATTTTCAGCCCAGAAGTTTGCCTGGCTTGTATGACCTGCTGCTTACTGTGTACTCTTCTTTTTGTTACCTTGTTCTCGCTGTGTTCTTAAAATCCCATTTGAAATCCGTTCATCTCTGTGCTGCACATTAGTGTTTATCACAAGGACAGATTCTTTACTTAGTGCCTTTTGCCTTTGGACAGCAAGGGCTTCTTGCTCCTGCAGCCCTAGTTGGTCAAGGCAGCAGCACTGTGAGGATCAGTAGTAAGCCCTTAACAATTTTACCAAAACCAGGTTTCTTGGTGTGATACAGAGGCAGTACAGCAGCACCAGTGTGACGGTGCCTGAGGTACCCCAGCAGGATTCTCAACTGAACATAAATTAAAACTACTATAAGAATTTTAGCACTTTAATTTCATACATTTTAATCACCTAAATTTGGAAACTTATTTTGATGTTAGGAGAAGATGCATAGATATGTTTGTATGCACACATTCAAAATAATAATTTATGTAAAACAAGCAATGTCTGCTGTCTATAACAATAATAATAGCTACTATTGTGAACATTCAATATTCAGTAACTTGAAGAGAACTGCCAGGTGGTTTTTTTTGGTTTTGTCTAGCAGGATATACTACCACACTATTTTCTCCTTTTTAGAAACATAGAATAAGATAATGCAGATAGGAGTGAAATGGGGAAGCTACTATCCTTTCTTCCTCACACTATTTTTTCCTACAGCATGTCAGACTTTTCAGCCAGATATCAATCTTGAAAACATGTTATTCCAAATGGTGTAAAACTAGAGAGATTGCATCTCCCGTCACATGTCATCAATCCACATCACTGTGGTCAATGAAATGGAACCAGTGTAAAATGCTACTGTAGGTCCCAACTGTGAGTTGGCAACAAGAATAAAATTAGTAGACCCAATTCCACATTGAACTCAAAATGAGATTTTATTGCAGATTGGCAGAGTTTAAGGAAGCGTAATTATACCAAAGATCATGTAGTTTTATGCTTACCATGACCACCCAAGTTCAATAATAAACTGCATTTTCTTTGGTTGGTGCATATGCTGAACACGAAAAATACAGTATAAATGTTAATTGCATGTCTGTCATTAAGTATATGTTCTGTTCTCTACAAATAGCATATATGCAAGAATTTACATAGGAATACAGGGTTACAATAAAATTCAGACAGTTAAGCTTTTTATGAGAACTTTAGCTTTAAGCAAAACCAAAGGCAAGCCCATTACATCTTGCTTAATTACGGGAAAAACCTTCCAAAAAAATTGCATTTTGCATTTGGACACATACAGTCATTTTCTAAGATCTTTTCTGTTACTTTACCTTGTGTTTTCGGCTGCAGCTGGTGAGCTCGTGCCTAAAGTAGCCTGGAACATGGCTGCCCTACACCAAGAAACTGTTGCTGTCTGAGGCATCCTTCCCGGAAAAGCTCAAAACTTTTCATTTCTCATTTCATTATTATGTTTGGGATTATTAACATTGACAAGGAGCTGTGGATCTTGTGTTTTAGATTTTGGGGACTAATGGCTCACTTGGGTTTTTTGTGTTTCCATCTCCTTGGAGTTTTTATTCCTCTTTTAATCTTTTTTTCTAATGTACTTTCTGATAAATTCACTGGAAGCTGTTGGGAGGCACAAAACCAGGAGAAGTAGTTTTCTGAAGGGATTTCTTTTCTTTAAATCCTTTGGTCTGCTTGGCAGCATTAATATATTATGTTTCTGAATATTGTTGGTATGTATTAAAGAGCACATGAAATAATACCATCCTCAAAACAGAATTCCCTGGTTTCCTAGGTCTTGTAACAAGTTGTCATTATATAACTATACTATGTAACTACTACTACGTGGTTATGATGTATATAAGGATATATCCAAATATCTCCTTTTTGGTAACAAACAGAGATGTGTTGGTGCTTTCTTCAGCTTGCATCCCGGAAATTGAAAATCTGTTTGTGTTTAGCCAATGATAAGTAAGCAAGAGGAAGGTAATTCCAATTTTAATAATAATTCATGCTTACCATGTGCCAGTATCAAAAATCAATGCAGTTGCAAATAGTTGGAGATAATCAGGTTTTCCGGGTGTTTCAAAATCTTTTCAAGTGTCTAGATATTCAGTGTTCCTGATCTATTCTCAATGAGTTAATATCTGAGTACCTGAATAACATCCCGGAACGAAAAAGGGGAAATCCCTCCTTCTAATTATTAACATCCAGCAATCTGCTCTATAGTTTTCCAGTAAAGACCTGCACAACACAGAAAACGAAGAAGACTTCATCTCCTGTCCCTAAGATGACAATCTTTGCTACGAAGTCCAGTTGTGTGATATTTAACAACTCTAGTCATGTTTCTAAAGAAACAGGCAGTTTTCTGGAAGAAATTTTAGTAGCCATAGTGCTACACTGTAACTTAAAGAATTCAAATCATTATTAAGAGATTTATCTATCATCTCAAAAGAAACTTGTTTGAGAAGGCAGTTTTTTCACACTTTCATTTTCAAGAAATGAAATTTCATTGATTTTGTTCCGAGGACATAGTTTTTGTCATGGCTGCTGAGACAACCAGTTGTACACAGGGGAATGAAGGACAAGGGTAGCCAGCACAAACACTGGGAAGAGCATGAAATTTCTGCTAGGAGTAAATGAACTCTCTGCATTATGGATATTAATCAGATACTACCTGGCAAAGATGAAAGTTGTTGGCAAGTTCCAGAGAAGTAACCAATAGTTCTTGTGTCTTCAGAGAAAATGAAAAGAATATTACTTCATGGGGAAATATTTACATTAGTTAAAATGATTACATATTACTGATAAAAGAAATGGGTAATCAACACAAAATTCAGTTGGAATTGACCATTCTCCAATTGCATATCCTTTCTACCAGCAGCAGAAATGTGTTTTTCTCATAGGTACTATGTGAGGTAATGATGTAGTAGCCTGAAGAAGCTGCCAGAATAAAACAATTAAAAAAATAAAAAAAGGAGGAGGAAGTGGAGGAAGAGAAGGAGGAAACGTTAAAGGTCTTTTAATTATAAATATTAAACCGATGAACCACAATATCATTACATTAATATCTTAATTTTTACCTTTCATCTAAAGGTCATAAAGTCCAAGACTTGAATATTCACACAAGATGCAGAACAACACCAGGAACTGAAACTGAAAGCCTAAATCCACAGCTAGTTGTAATGCAAACATCTCATTTGAGTTGTGACTGTGACAACGCAAGTACAGGATTCCAACTGTTAGTAGGCAAACTGTTCACTGTGAACAGATGATTAATTTACAATTTTTGAGTCAAAAAATTGTGTGCAAAGTGGTTTAGTAATGTATTTGTTATTCATAATTGTTAAAAAGAAAATCAGGCCATAGTTTTGAGAATTATACACTTGTTTTCTAGTGTAGAATACTTCTTTAGAAGACTATCTTTTGTAATGTCTGTGGTGTTAGGTAAGTGACAGAGTATTGTTTCTGCTCCTTCACTGGGGGACAGAGTCAGAAGAATGAGAATTAAATACTGTACATAAGCACAGTAACCTTGTGTTATAATATAACACAATAAATACCAGTGAAGATAACCAGGGAAAAAATAGACATTCCCTACATAATCGTAAGAGAATTCTGTAATGATGCTATTTTCTCCCACCATTATTTCGCAGACCAGTAAAAACACAGGCCCCCAGATTTCTCCGTAAATTATTAATTTCTTAAATATAGGATAATTACACAGGGTAAAGGATTTGTTTTTCTTTGTCATTATGATAAGTTGATTCCAGACTTCCTCTAAGTCACTCTAATGTCCTCTACATGAGCTACTCTCCCTGGAAAGGCATGCATGAGCTATAATTTCCTTTTGACATTAAAAGCCACAAATCTAAACACCACTGCAGCAATGCAGAGGAAAAAAACGTTTGGCTCTTAACTCAAGTTTAGTCTTTGTAGCCATTAAGAAGCGAAAGCTCCATAGAGGTAACAGAACCAAAACCACCGAGATTACATTCCAGTCACAACAAGCACTTAACTGCTGTAGATACAGCATCTGGACAATGATATATAGTAAATAACCAACATTCAATTGTCTATTTCACAAATAGGATTTTAAGAAAATATTCATTAACACAATTGTAAAACAGAAACAAATAGAATCATTTATTGAAAAACAATAGTTAATATAAAGGAATAGTGGAATTCCTCAATTAGAGTCTTGTATCACACACTAAGAATAAAGCAAGACATTAACAGTACTTAAGACATTCTTGCTTGAGCAGAAGATTTATATTTACTATGGTTCAGTTACTCCTATAATTAAAAAGAAAACTGTTTTCTGAAGCTCTATGAGGAAACTGTATTACATAAATATTTTGTTTAGGCACTTAGTATCTCATCCTGTAGCATTCAAAATACCTCGTCTCTAGAAACTGCTTTTTTGTGACTGCTTACTGCACAAAATAAGGAGAAATGCTCAAAATCTATAGAGCTTAATAGTCTGAATTCTAAAAAGGAAGGATTCGGGGTTTGCTGTTGTTATTTTAATGACACATATGGTTTGCTATGCTAAACTGGACCTAAAATCTGTGAAGTCCAGTTTCTGGTCACTGTGGCAAGCAAAGAACTGATACAAACTGATACAAACAGGAGCTGTCTAGTTCTCCCCTCCTTTCCAGTCACAAATACCTGATCTTGGTTGAATATCTATTTCAAAATCTTTGTTATAGTTGATTTGTAATAACAATGAGTACTCCTATTATGTATGAAATTCTATTTTAATCTTGCTTGAAACCCAGGGACTCTTGTTAGGTTCAACAATACACTAATCATTCATTGTTTCAAAAATATTTTCCACCTCTTAAGTGGATTGTTTTGTACCGTCACTAAGATCTTAGATGTGTCTAGTCAGTATTTTGTAGAACTGTTCACATCATTTTCAGGAGTACTAGTTCCCTCCAGACCTTATTTTTCCTGTTCAGTTCTCTCTCCCAGTTCATACTTCATGTAGCTCAGACTGACTCCATAGGCAAAGTTCCTTTACATTTCCCAGAAATATGGGATTTAAAAAAAAACACTTTTAACATTCTGTTCCATTCTTCTCATATTCAGGGGCATTTCAATGAGTGGTCAGTGCAGACAAGCTGAACTGTTTTCTCTTTGCGTCATCCAAGATTCTCAACCAAAGTGCTCCTGCTTCCCAGGCTCATCTGACAGCAGAGACCAATTTCATAGTCACTGAAACAGTAAGTGAATATCACTTAATGTATCAGGTCATCTTTCTTTTTGCTTTTCTTTATTTGATCTTTAAAATTAATCATAATATTGCAGTATTTTTCTTCTCACGCCTTTTAGTGCACAGCTCTTTTTGAAATGAATAAACATTGTGTAGCCTGTTAACTATGTTTATATGATGCTACACTGCATTCCTTATGCTACAGCAAAATATTCACATAAGAACTGTACCACATGAAGTAAGCATTGAGAAGTGCTGTCCGTGAGTCACTCTGAGCTGAATGGGTTTATTTCATTAAAAGCAAGAAAGTCTCACCTACTCCACTTAAGACCATCTTCTCCTTGAGGTTACCATGGTCATTTCAATAGTTTGGAGATCTTATTATTCTGATTTGGTAGAGCTAACCTCCTAGTAATCACAGCATGAAAAGGCCAGCTCAGGGCAGGATGTTTCATTCCAAGTAGAGCAATTGTTCTCAAACCACAGGAACACTGAAGCACCATCCAGCTCCAGCATTTCTAACAGGCCAACATATTCCTAAGCCAGGAAGGGAAACCGCGTTGCAGCGTCACCCACTTAGAAATCAAAAGTTTGTAAAATTTCCACATTTCATTTCAAGGCAGGCGTGGTTTCAGTTGAAACACTCAGCTTTACGTTATAGCAGAACCCCAGGCTTTTCTGCATATTGTAAATGGGGATTTTAATTGTCCAATTAACATTTGCTTTTTCAACAATACATCATGATTTCTGGCATTTACAGCAGCTCTGCATCTCAGATTTCTCTGACAACTCTGCCTAATCTGTTTATTGAACTTTATTTTAAAGTCTTGGTTCCATGCTTGCGTCTTAGCATGTGTAGTCATCAACACCAGCAAAAAGTGGGTGTAAAGCTCTCCCACAACAGAATGATAACATTTTACACCCACGTTACCCAGATGTATATCACTACAAAGCAGCAGAGAATAAGGATTTTATGTTTTGGAACAATATTAGTAGATTTTGAGCTGACTGCTGCAGGAAACTATTAAAACAAGCTCATAAACAATTAACAATGGGACATTCAGGTTTGTGCTGATAAAACAGAAGGCAACAATTTGTTCGTGAGTCTTTGTTTCTCCTGCTAACAAGAATACATTATTTGCTAATCTGTTTCAGTTCGTGCCTAGTGGTCCTAAAAAATGATGTTATCATTCCTCACTTGTTTTACCACACAGAAATAGGTATAATGAGACTATACATATACTAACATTAAGGGAGGATAGAACTGTCAGTGCAAACATGGCAGCACCAACTGCAATATCCACTCTGAATTAGTCTTTAAGCATGACAGAACTAAGATGGCTTTTCTCATGTTGCAGAAATATGCTTTTATTACTGGTCAAGAAGACAAACTCCCATTTAGGCCACGTAGCAGATCTTTCCTGCTGACAGCTGAGTTTATTTTAGCTAAAGCCAAGCAAGACCCTAAGGGAATGAACCATTTAACAACTTTTGTTCACAACAGGTTAATGCTAGCTCTAGGATAACTATTCTCTGCAGTGATACTGCTTATCCTGCCCTCACCCCAGCTTGTATGAGCAGTGGTTGGTTGGTGGGTTTCTCGGCTGTATTTCAGTGTCATTCACTTACAGGGGAAACAACTGTGACTTTTGCGTGCAGTGGCCCCTGCACTTTGGATCTGCTTTCAGAATTCATAAAAATAATTGTTCACAGGGAAGATAAAAGATTGAAATGACACATTAGTCCTAGCCAAGGAGAAGAAGCACAAAGGAGGGCATTTCACGAGTCTTGTCATAAAGCTTTGTCATTCCAGTAGTCACAGTGGTAATTCTGCACTTCCTCTCCCCTCAAATGTGACCCCCCATTGTTCTTTTAAAGTTGTTTTTGCAAGATGTCTCAGTTCTGCTTCAATTGCAGGTTCCCACAGTCCTTGAAGCTCATTATCCTTCACTATTGGTGAAAGAAAGAAACAACCCAGGAACTAAATATATGCTGAATTTCAAGGAGGCAGCTATTTGTAGTGATATTTCCATGCATTTTTTTCCCTTGCAGTGCTTGCATAACCACCCCCTCTGAGCTCTGCCCATTTTAAGTGCAAGTGCAGCTGAAAAGTACTATTTAGTCCACTTGAAGAGGCACAGAAAGCTAGCTTTATCCAGAGCTGAGCTTATTTGTTTTATCACATATGGTATGATGCACAGCTTTAATTTTTGCCACACTAAGAGCAGAATCCCTGAAGTTTATGTAGCATGCTTATGCCCATGCACCAAATAGTGGAGAACAATGTCTTCAATCATGCTCTATGTCTGCTCCATTTAAAAAAGAAAAAAAAAAAAAGGCATATGAAAGGCGCTGCCTGCAGATGGAGGACATCTTGGGCTCTGATTAGGACTGGGAGAAAGTTATTATAAGCACATTTGATTTCTGTTTGAGATTACGTAACATTTGCTGGTATTCAGGAAAATTGTCCTTCCTAGTCAGAAGCTCAAAGTTAACTGCTGCTCTTCATAGTAAGTTTTATGCAAAATCCAGGGTAGGACATCAATCAGGGAGAGGTCCAAGTGGTTGGGTCATTCCCCAAAAGCTCAAGAGAATTTTTTCTGTCAAATGGCCAGGGAAGCGTGTTCATTTTGGTAGAGAAATTGAATGAAAAGTGTTTATTTGAATATGACAGTGTTTAACACTTGGATCAAGAGTTTCAAAATGTCCATTTGGTTTCACAGTAAAAATTAAAGTGCTTTGACTCTTTTCTTAAATAACTAGGAAAAAAGGGTGAAAAAACCCCAACACATTAAGCAGAACAGTAAACTGTTTTCATTTTCCATTGCCATTACCCACAGGCTTTCGAGAAAGTTTTCATAAGGGAAAGCCCCTTCTCCTTTGTGTTAAAGAGGGCAATAAGTGTCCCTTTGGGATCAAAAGCTATAGTTAGTTGAAATCAGTACTATAAAGCAAACAAGTCCACACAGTGACTGGGAGAAAAGAACAAAAAATAGAAAAAAAAAAATCTTCTATTCTGATGCGTCTCTTACCTAGAAAAAAAAAATCAGACCAGCACATGGTCTTATCAACCACTCCAAAACCTGGCAAACTCCAACAGCATCTGATGATTACAATGCTGCTTTTAGCTGCCCTTTTAGTCATGGGTTCATAGCAGTGAAACAAGACATGCCAGAGCCTTAATCAGCTGAGTCACACCTCCTGGGGAAACACACACACAAAGGTCAGAAAAAGACTCCTAAGAGGAGAGTAGGAAAGCAAATGGACACATGAGATAGGAGGGGATGGTGAAACCCAACTGTTGTACCTTATATTTATTCCATTTGGTGTCATGGATTTAGCTTAACTCAGGGGAACGATAAGACCCTTCAGTCTCTCCCCAGTGGAGCTCGGACAGGATTTCTCTCTGGATCAGATGATAACTGTGCATCAGCCTCATCTTCACTTCAACATTTGTAGGCCCAAAGAATCAATGACGGGGAAAAGAAGGTGGATTTACTCACTGCATTTAATTATTTTAGAAAGGCCAGTCAGTCAGTCACCTATTTTGATTTGGTTTTACATATTCTGCTTCTTCATTATTAAAAAGGAAAAAAAAAAAAAAGTCAGTCTTACTCAGACTGATTGCAAAAGCAAGCAGAGCATTGGAATTGTACTATAGGAAAGATTTCAGCAGAAGCAGAGATAACCATGTCATTTCCTTAAACCTTGCAACAATCAGTAACTGCATTTTTCAAAGTACAAAAAGCCTCTTTTCCTCAGTTTTCTTAGATTACCAGATTTGCCCTGTAGCATACAAAAGCCACTAATTTAAAGTTGAATTGGATTTACCTCTGATTTGTGTTTGATCCCACAGAATCTTGACATAATAAAGATTAGATCTAGAGATTTTCAGTCACCCCAGTATTATTACCAGTTGCAGCTGCCTTACTGTTTTGATGAGATTTATTTGTATCTGTCAACTTCCTTTGGGATATTACTTCATGACACAGAAACTGTGTGTCTTGCAAACTTTTAAAACTGGTTGTCAAGATGAAATGATTTTGCTTTATTAACTTCTTGCTATTAGTTCTTCTTAGTATGCTAAAAAAATCCTTTTAAGCATGCATAATTCATGATATTATTCCTAAAGCTTTTGCAGAATACATATTAGAATTTTGTTTTCATACAAAGGGCCTGCTCCTACAACTCTTATTCTTCTGGGTGGCTTTGTTACGATAAGGCTGCAAAAGTGGGACTTTTGTAATGCGACAAATCAAAAGATTTGTGGACAAGTTTTTGACTCGCATGGAACTGGCAAGATATACAAGGATTGATTCCTGTGCACAGACCATGGCCCAGCAACTGGGTGGCCTCACTGAGCATGGGTCTAGAATAGACAAGTCATTTTCCTTTAAAAAACTATATAAATACACAAGCCCCATCTTTTTGACCAGAGTTTGAATCACACAGACTACACACTCCTGAAAATACCCTCTCCCACTGCAGTTAGTGGAATCAATGCAAAGTAGACTTCTCAGGGAAACTGTGCTCCCATCTGTGGTGACGTTAGCAGTAAAAAATACCTCTTCACATGCTTGCTCCCTGTTTTCTGAAATTAAACAAAACTCAGTGCATGACCAGGAAAAGAAAACCAAGGCTAACTAAAAGGCAACACAACAGCTACCTCCAGGTACACAGCAGCAAATCACATCCTGAAGGTAGTCAATTCCATAAGGGGAACAGTGAGTACAGGAGCATCCATGAGAACACTGTTGCATAAACATACTTAAACCCATTATAACAAACAGGACTTTCAGTACAATATGAGAATTTCAGACATCATTGCTCTGTGGCAGGGGGAAAACCAGAAGACCCAAGGGCATATCAGCAATGCATTACTCCCTTAAAAGAGCAGGGAGTTTACTAACGAAAATGCTCACTTGACTGAAGAAAGTGAGATACACCTCAGACTTTCAAGAATAGTTAAAAAAATAAAAATCCCCATCTCCTTGCCAGTCAGGATCTGGGAAGGTGAGAGAAGGTGAAGGTTTCCTTTCTGATCCAAATGCTGAGATTTTGATCCTGAATAGAAAACTCACTGTCCAAACATCTGATATTTCTTGGTATCACCATGGGTAGCAATTCAACCTTGGCCAGCTACACATCTCTCATGTATATAACAATGCTTTAGAGGAAGGAAATTACAGGATTAAAGTAGGGGAGTGAGAGGGAAGTGTTTTCCAGTTAGAGGAAAGAGATATCAATGCAACAACCAGGAACATATATCAGGAAAGTACCAATCCCTGGGTGTGTAAAAGAGCACATGCATTTCTCCAGTGGGGAGCCATAGCTCCAAGCAAGATCAGGCACATCCCTGTTATACCATTACAGCAAAATTCTGATATAATAAATATCTCCTGAGATGCCCCAGTGAGATACGCGCTCCCTATAGTAAGATAGCAACACTTTCCACTATGATTATTATTTCATCCAGTGCAAACTGCTCATCTTGGCCAATGAACTGTCATCTTAACCCCACTTGCTGTTTATTCTATCTTTGATTTTCCTTAGAGTGCAGAAAGAATCTCACACTTTCTATTATACTGCTTTGCAGCAAGACAAAAAACTTTTAAGAAAACCACACAAACCCATGGTTTGTATTCCATGGGTTTGCACCATGGTTTTCATTGTGAGTTATGATTTGCGGTTCAACTTACAGTTTCTAGAGTATATCCATGGGCTAGAATATAACCAGTAAATCCTCTTGATATCAGCCATCATGTTCTCTCATTCCTTGATGTGCCAGAGAGGAAAAAATGTCTTGTAAGAAACCACATATAAGAAAATGTCTTGTAAGAAACCACATAAAAGAAAACACCTCTCTTTTGCACCTTGTCCTTAAATTCTTACGCATCAGTGCCAATTGAATGCAACATATCAATATTGTCATGTGGAATGCCTTAGCTTTGTGTGTTGTAGAATCCAATGCACTGAGGCCTGATCCTAGGAAAACACTGTTCTCTGCAAGAGTTAATTCACGTACTTCAGTGCTGCCTTGCAACTTCTGAGTAACCTCTCCTATTTTACATGATATTTCACATCAACACTGTAGTATCCAAGCATCTCTGAGATAATCAATAAGCTCCTGACTGATATTTGTCATATTCAGTTCATTTGAGAGAATTAACTTTCCCCTCTCTCTGTAGACAAATAGCACATGCAGTTGCCCTGAATGGGTTTGATATTTTTTAATTACAAGCATTGATTTAAGGGAATGAGTGTGCCATGGACTTGGAGTGAGAAATTGTTCCCTTTTTATCAGCCCCTGCATCCTGGAAAATTCATTTCATAGGATCAGATGTGAGCCCAGAACATCAAAGCATTTGAAAATAACACTAATCTCTTAAGGTGATATCCCGGGGGAAACCATTGCAAAGAACAAAACATTTGTATGAGCTAGGTAAGTAGTAGCTCTATTTCATCAAAGATCAAATTTGAAAAAACAGTTTATAAAGGCAATGAAATTACATAATGCCCAACAGCCAGGCCAGAAGGAAGTTCCTTGCCCCAACAAATCCTCCTGTTCTTAGGGTTTGTATCAGAATAAGCAACAGTAGAGCTTGATGCTTAAGTGGTTATTGAAGCAAAAGGTATTTTCCAATGGGAAAGCACGATGACGTGTCTTGCTTGACCACCGAGTCCTACATCACATACCAAAACAATGAGGAAGGAACAGCTGGGCTAGAGACACACAAAAACAGCAGGAGAAACAAAAGTGCATAAATGGAGGTTAGATAATATCAAAGGACGAGGAAATCACAGAAGCTTAGTTCTGAACACGTTTTGCTTGCAGAATGAGTTTCATTGTCCAGATTTTTTACTACATTTTTGTCTCAAAATAGAGACCATTACACTGTACATGCTGGCTTCTGCTCAACAAATGCATTCTGTTTCTTTCCTAGCCCCATGAATTTCCCATTTTTCTTTAATATGAATTTTAATACATTTGAGCTTACATAGCCCAGTCACAGGTCCAAAAACTAGAGCTCTGAGCTGTGCTCTGGCCCTCCCCCAGAAAGAGCTCTGGCTAGGTAAAGAGCTATAAAATTTCCTTTAGGTGACCAGAAGGCTTATATATTCGTGTGCCTCCTGACTGGTGATATTCTCCAGACACTCATGCATGTATTTAATATCTGCAGTAAACATAAAACTGAAGACCTGAAATCTAAAAGCCTGCTATGCCAACTGATGGAAAGTTTCTGTCTTGGTCTGGGTCTCTTGGCTTTTCTTTCCCTTTCAGTGTTGTATAAACTTATAGGTTTGATTCCATGTTGTTGTCAGCTATAGTGGATATTTTTAGTCCAAAAATTTCAAACAACCTTATAGGTTTGATTCCATGTCGTTGTCAGCTATAGTGGATATTTTTAGTCCAAAAATTTCAACACTATCTTGAAACAGTGTTAAGCTCAGGACAGCCAGCGATATGAGCAAGTGTAACTTGACCCTATTTTTCTGAACAATATAGATACTGAAACTATTAATGTCTCCCGCTGTATCTATGTTCTCAAACTAAAACTTTCAAGAGGAAAGAAATTCAGTAAATGTCTTTAAGTATAAAAATACTGTCCCTAGGTATTTATGAGAAAACAGAATCCACTGTAGAGAAGATGACAGATGACAGGTTTCCTAAATGTTTTTAAGATATAAAGACTTGGAAACCAATACACCACATTCTGTCCTTTTCCATGACTGCTTCTGTGTTTGTCTTAAGTAGCATTCTTCATTTTTCTCATGTTCACATGCAATTTGCTAACTTTTGTTAAAAGAAAATACATTATTTCACATCAACCTTTTAACAACAGAAAGATGTATTTAAAAGAATCACAATAAATACACAAGATGTACCTATCTGTGTTCCAGCATCTTCATAAAGATTGCTGGGAGTCTAAATAGCATTAGTGTAACAGTGATGCTTACACAAACACTTGAATTTGTTATAAAATTTAAGCCATGTGAAATAACAACTTTAATTCTGTTGCCCCTCAGGGCGCTGGCTGCGCCTGCTGCCCCGCCAGCGCAGGGCTGGAAGGGAGCTCTGCAGCAACCTGAGAACAAGCTGCAGGAAATAAAACGATCCTTCCTTTGTAAAAGCTCCCTAGAATCAGGTGAATGACAACACTTTTTTGTCTTTTGTTTCTAGCCTGAGAAAGGATGAATACTGGCAAAGAGAAAAATTTCATCTCTTGGAGATGTACTCTTTTTTTTCCACTTTAATGGAAGAAAATTTAATCTAGTCAAAATAAACCTTTGGATGCAAAGCAGCCCTAGTTCCTTTGGTAATATTATTCAGTATTTGAATAGCCAGTTTATCAAGAACACAAAGGCCTAATTTCAGAGCTGGATATCAGGTGGATATGCAATTAACAGCCTAAAGGGAATTAAAATCTGAGCCTATTTTAAATGACTATTGTGATTAAGATGTTTGACTGTCCTGTTTCTTTCCTTCTTGGACTTTTTAATAGACCCATAATATCTCAGTGATTCTATCTAGGTAATAGGACTTTCAAAGCGTACCTTTCCACTTTCTAAATGTACCTTCATGGGATATCGCTCTGAAATGTCATATATCTGGATGAAATTTTTGCTTACATATCTTTAGTATTTTATTACCAATTACTGTTTCAGGTTGCTTGTTTTGTTCTCCCACTCAATACAAATACTTATTCATCAGCCCAGTTTAAATTCTACCTGCAAAGACTATTGATTTTTAGCTTTTCCCATCTTTAATTTTGTTCCTGAATGGTCAGCTG
Organism: Calidris pugnax; assembly: GCF_001431845.1. Classification (NCBI taxonomy): domain Eukaryota; kingdom Metazoa; phylum Chordata; class Aves; order Charadriiformes; family Scolopacidae; genus Calidris; species Calidris pugnax. The sequence goes on from NW_015090922.1 coordinate 24,239,469, forward strand.
TACACATATATATTACTACATGCTGAAAAAACCATTAATATACTTTGCATATAGTAAGAATTGCTTCTAGTTGAACAGGTATTTTTGGTGACTGGTTTCAAAATCACACTATATATCATTTTGATTAGGAATAATAGTAACTTGTCACATACTGAATCAACAACCGTGTTTTTCTAAAATTGAGAAGGTGGCTGGCTATACATCCAGCTTTGATACCTAATTCCCTCTAGTTAGCCTTCAGAGTAATTTTCCTAAACCACGTGAACACCACAGAAAATGAAGATTGATCAATTGCAAAATCTTACCCCACAAGCTTTCCAAAGAGGTGTGTGGGCAGAGGGATGCCAAGGCTCCCAAGCAGTATATTCAGCACTTTTAGCATCTCATTTTCTGCATTAGAAAAAAAAACAAACCACAAAACAAATAAAGACTAAAATCAGAAACATCATAGGAGGCCAGAAGATCTACTGTATTATAGATAAGTAAACAAAACAAATAATGTATTTTTAAGATAAAGCTTCAGACAGAATATTACTGCTTCATTCTGTTCTGACAGTATAGACAGAAACAAACTAGTGATCTTTAGAAGATTGGTTTTTCATGAATATCTGGCCAAATTAAGGGCTCTGTGTTTGGTTTACTGTTAGCATGTTTAAATATATAGTGCTACAGAAACAGGCTTGCACACTAAAGATGCCTAGCCTTCAAAATTTGCTGAAGACAACAGAATTATGGCAACGCACTAAGACAGAACTTTAGATTTGCTTGGATTTTATCCCATATCTTTGCTTTTCCAACTACTGATGAGTAATTGCGCAGTGGAAACATCTCACAAATCTAAATTCCTAAAGAAAAATCTGATTAATTCTCAGAAGTTTACTTAAGCATATTAAGTTTTCCCTCTCAGGAAATGTATATAAGTAAAGTCTCCTTATAACTGTTTTTTCTCCTCCTGTATCTTATGAATATTATTCAGAGATCTTAAAGTGCCCCTGAACAGATTCTGATGACTGAGAAAGCTAGGAAGAAATGCCTCTAGTGTTTTTCCCTGGTCCTGCCTTACTATCAGAGCACAGCTCACAAAGAAGAAATTGCAGAACTGAATTGCAAGATTCAGGGAGGGGAAAAGTTTAGTTGGAGCTTTTCAGCTGTGTCGTTGCAAGCACATAAGAAGAGTCATATTATCTATAGCTCTCTGTATTTCTGAAACAAAATCAAGCACGAACTAAAGGCAGATATTTTAATCCTACAGCCTACAGGACTTCCAAGAAAGATACTGTAATTTAAAAAGGAGGTAAAGGTATTATACAGAATTAACTGATAAGGTTCTACAGACTATAAAAGAGATTAGAGTAGGTGATGATTTTAATAGTCTCTTCTGAGCTTTAAAATCATGAAAGCTTTGCTCTGCTTTTTTTCCCAAAGTTGATCATCCAGGCTTCAGTGCCTTTTAACATTTTTGGACAAGTCCTAAGCAAATATAGATACTGCACAGATTTTCAAAACTTTGGAAAAAAAGAAAATGTTGAAAAACTGGCCCCATACAAAGTTTAGGGAAAGGGATACATGTATTACCGAGGTTTTTCATGCACACAGGTTTAGCTGTTCTGAACCACTTGCTGTTCTGCTAACTCCTAGTGTGTCCATCACCCTGGCAATCCTCATGTAAACTTGTTTTGCAGCAGCTCAGGTTTTTTCTCGTCTTTGTGCTTGGGGGACTGGGAGTGCTTCTCTATTTACTTCTCTGCTACAAAACCACAGAGTCTCTTCCAGCACATAGAAACCGTTAGAATGATGAATTATCCATTCCCTCTGCTCCCAGATATAACCATCTCAGTTACTTGTAAGACTAAATATTTGTTGTCATTTCACATTTGTAAGTATTCTACTGTGGCCAAAAGTGGCAAAGCAGCAACGCATAAATCAAAAGTTTTAATTTTCCATTCCATACGCCACAGTCTGCAAGAAGATTCAAAACAGAGTGAAGAAGCTGTAAAGGAACACAGACCTTACAGCTGTGTGTATAAGAGAGCAAATGGAGGCATTTACCAGACCGGTTAATGTTGTGTAGACCTTTTATAACAGTAATTTGCTTAGAGCGTTTAGTGTGTCACTTTTATTATGCTGAATGGAAGAGCAGTTCAGCTGCTGCCCTGAATCTCTCTCCAAGGAAGGATTTTTCTTTCCCCAGCCCATGCAGGGAGCCTGGCACAGCTATGTTTCTAAATTAGGTGCCCAAACTTACACAACGTGACTACTCTCGTGCGTAGACTCGTGCGCACTGACACCCACAACCGAGGCAGCCTTTTTGCCATTTGAAGCCAACAGCAGAGTGCACTCTCCCGGGCGGGCTCATGTCAGGCAGCAGCAGGGTTCTGCACCCAGCTGAAACCTGTGTGAACAGCACGGATCTGCCAGAAAGCTTGTGTGGCTGTTCCTTACATGGCCAGCTGGGAGGCCAACAAAAAAAAAAATAAAATCAAGCTCTCTCTTCTACTCCTACAACATCCAGGTGCTGGAGTAGGGTTGAGGAGCATCAAAGGAAGGTGCCTGCACTTACCCATTTATGCCAAAGCACGCAGCTCCAGAAGAACAGAGTATGTCTGGGGTAACATTGCTGTGCTGGAAAACCACTCCTCTCCCAGAAGAGCTGCCTGAGCTCTCAGCTCTGCCAGCAGCACATGACAAAGTGCCAGGGGAAGCTTTAGGCTGGAGGAAGAAAGAGCTCAGACACAACAGTGGTATGAAGAAGGTGAAAATACAGGGAAGGGGACAGTAGGATTCAGGATCGAGGGCTGATGTTTTACAAGGGGTGTAGGAGGCTCCAGGGATCTGGTCTGCGGGGCTGTATTTTAGGCAGCAGACCTAGAAGCAATTGTGGAGCTTCACTCTAGGTTCTGTCTGCTTTCCAACTTCAGCCTGGCAGATCTCCTTTGGTGCGTTTCTGTGGCAAGGAAACTGCTGAAGGGGAGATACCCCGTGCTCCTTCACTAATACGGGAGACAAACCCCAGAGAGCAGCCCCAGTTGCACCAGGAGAGCAGCACTGGTCTGAGCACGGCTCCTCTCTACTGTACAGAGCAATTGTATCACACAGCTATGTAAAGCAGAGCCCCTCCACAGCTCAGCTGGGTGGCAGGTGCTTGGTTGCTCACAGAAAGATGGTGCAGCTATTTCAGACACGGGCCATGGAGTAGCTGAACTGAGAAGGACGTAGCTGTCCTCACTGAAACATGGCTGCTGTTAACATTTCTGTTCTGTAGTTAAAATCACTACAGTCGTGCACTCTGCCGTGACCACATCTGGGCAGGACTTCACTTTGGATCTTACCAAGTCTTTCTTCCCACAAGAAAAGATTTTGCAAAATTGTCAAGACTTTTCTTTCTGCATTTACTCCTTCAAATACTTCAGTGATTCTAAAGCCTTTAATTTTCAGCGCTTAGAATAAGCGGAATGGGACAAAGCTTTGAGAGCTTAAAATATTTGTTTACACAGTACTTCTTGCTGTTATACTTTATATTTCCCACAGGTATTTTTACTCTGCTCTTTAATTCACCGCAATGCCGTAACTGGAAGCACAGTCCTTAGATGTCAGTGGTTCAATACCCAATAAACAAACTCAAGCAACAAGAATCAGGTTAAGCCAATTACCTTTTTAGTCAAATAAAAGTGTACATCTCAGTACACTTTCAGCCAGATCTCATTACCACACCTTTCAAGCAAGCATTTCTGAAGAGTTTAAACGTCACCAGCAAACCAGGAATGCGAACGTTTGCAGGGGAAGCGAGGTGTCCTGTTGGTAGCATTATACCTTCCAGCTGAAAAGATGACTGCTTATTTTTCCCCTATTTCCCATATTTGTAACCTTGACTACTGTGGAGTCACAGCTGCTATTTAGCAAACTACTCGAGCTACGCTTTAACACCTATTTGAGCTGACACACACTCATACCAAATAGAAGTATTGCCCGGCTTTCTGCCTGCATGTCTCTCGGGCATTCTTAATTCACTGTAAGCAGCCGGATAGGAAAACAACTCGGGGTTACCTTTAAAGCTGTTTTGGGTTCGCAGGCAGGGTGGGGAGAGGGTTAGTTGTGCAGCCCCAAGCACTGGTGCCAGCAGGGCTGAGCGCTGAGGCTGGGGATGGGGCCAGGCAACGCCAGCACTGGCTTCCAGGCAGGAACAGCACCAGTAGGTCACTGGCAGGATTCCACCGCGCACAACCCGCCGTGCAGCAGCGCAGGCTGGAAAGACATTTGGCAAGGATCGCATCACCTCGTACAAGAGCATCTCCCTCCTTAATGTCATCACTAATTCCGTACTAAACGCATCTCATCTCAAGTAGGAAACAACAAAGAAAGGCAAAATTCTGGAGGCAACAGTGCAGAAAAGCCTCAAGGGTTGTGCTTACCAACACCACCCCAGTGCTTTTAACAGGATTACCACAATGCAGGGAAAATCACAAAATCAGAAAAATTGGATTAGTTGTAGTCGAAAAAGAATATAAACCTAAACATGATCTGAGCCAAATCAGTACCATGTTAGGTATTAGAAGTAAATTGATTCATCTTGAAAATCCTAAGAGTTTGTCTTTGTTACCGAACAATGAAACTGCAGGACAATCTTTCTTATAATTCTGAAAGACATGGTATCACAGTAGACATACATATACCCAATGTTAAGAAACACAGAAAATGTAAGCAACTTTAAACGGTATGCAAAGAACTTACTAAAATATTAGGATAATGACACACATGGAAATTAAAATATGCATTCTCAAAAAGAGGTTTGGAAACAAAGGAACTCAAATTGCATTTTTTTGAAATTACTAAAATAATTGAAAGGTAAAGGGGTACAGAGAACGCTTTTCAGAGGATATCTGTTGAAGAGTTAAAAAGGTGCCTCTCTTCACAGTTTGTCTATGGATGTCTCAAAACCTTTATTTCTAGTGAGCTAGAAAAAGATTCAGACTGTTTATCCAACTCCCACATGCATGGTACGTGCATTTATTTGTGTGCTTACCCTCTGGTGCTGCTGCCAAGCAGTTTCTCAAACGTGGACCTGGCAGTGTAGTGCAGCCCATACATTTGCAGCACTTACTGCAACATCGAGGATGATGAAGGAAAGAAAATGGAGCTGCTGTCAGTGGAAATCAAATCTTTTTGGTTGATGGACAATAAAAATTCTTCAGTAAGAACCTTCATAATCAAAGTGTCGACAAAGTTGTTCTTCCCGTATGAATGGCATCTCTTGTTAATTATCCATTCCTTATATGGCACTTGGATCCTTTACATAATCAAATGTGGTAAGACTAACTTCACACTCCAGTAGAAAAATAAATCATCCTAATTAACATTTCTGTTGCAGGAGAGGCTGGTATTCTCTGTTCCACATGCAATAAAGAATGCAGTCCCCCACAAAGCGTGTGAAGACTCACAAACTGTGCTTAGCTATACCCTAACGGCATAGCATATAAAAGCTGTAAACTCTCAAGCTGAATATAGAATTCTCACTCTTTCTAAAGAATATTCATGCTGCTCCACACAAGCATTGGTGATTAACTGCACTGTGCTCCTCTAGCCCTCCTTTATGGAGCATAAGACTGTGCTTGTAGAATGGCACACCTGCTCAATCCATATTTATGGAAAAAAAAAATCCAATCTTTGTGTACCTTATCTGCTCAGATAAATACTGTCCAGTTATCTTGCTGAAAGCAGGAAATATTTTATGCTTATGCATCATTTTTTCCATCAAGAAGTTACTTCTTAAAATTACCGTGCCTTTGGAAATATAACACTCTAAGCTGTGCTTTGTGTCTAGTAACCTGCCATCCGTTGTTACTGCATTTGAGAATTAAAAAAAGCATGCAGCAGAATTTCAAATTTGGGGATCAGTAGGAATTTCTCTGGCTAATCAAACATAGCCTCCAGTGCAGTGTATCTGCCTCCTGCAGAGTAACTGGGTACCTTTGTTAAGCAAGGTTTCCTTTTACTCTGAAAAGGCGGTGTGATTGCTCTCTACCAACAGAATATATTGTAAAGTCGGGCCAATTGCATTCCAAGATGGATCGGGTTTATATTACAAATTGGAGCTCAGTCAATGATCAAGTTTTGATTAAAGGATCAAAAGATTACAGAGACTACATTATCCATGCATAGTTAGTTAATGAGTTGTATTCATTGGTTTTAAAAAGCCCTTTTAAGGGCTCAAATTGGAACACAAATTGCAGGCTGGTAAGAGATATCTCAAGTGCTCTGTCCCGTGGTTTTCCAGCTGCTGGTCCCCTGGACCTTTAAGTCGTAGTGTCTCCCCACACTCTGCTGCACTAGTTGCTTCTGCAGGCAAAACTTTAGGAATCTTGCTGCTACGCTTTGGCAGCAGCTGGTCAGGAATCCCAAGAATCAAGAATTAAATTCACACAAACTATTAGAAGAGAGCAATCTGCTTCATGTGCCAACAATTTTGCATGGCAGCTTCACAGCAAATCGAGAGAGGGGTCAGGTGGGAACGGGATGTCACTGATCTGTACCCATCAGCCAGGACAAGTCTGCATCGTACTCCAAGTGCAAAGCTGGGCGTTCAGCCGTGCTGGAGAGGAGCAGAACGAAACGCTACGTGTCCTGCAGTCAGCACTGACCCTGCTTCCCATGGCAGCAGCAGTGCTGCACGGCAAACACTCGCCAACTCCGTCACGACAGCCCGGGCTTCGGCTGGCTCTGCAGCCTGGCCACCAGCCCGATGCAGCCTGGCCACCAGCCCGCTGCAGCCAGCAAGGGGCCCGTGCTCAGCAGGCTTTTACCTAACTCTGCCCTGCACCTGACGTCACACTACTGGAGGAGCCAAGTTCTGCAGTGAGCCTCCGTGTCCCACTGCCCTTCTCCCACACCTCCACCTCCTCTCCAGCACGGCGGGGAGAAGCCACGGTGCAAACTGCTGCCTTTACAACAGGTCTCCCTCCAGCCCTGCTGGAGCAGCAGTACCAAACAGCAGCCGGGCAGGCCAACAGAAAACTCCTGTGGCTTTTTTTTTTTTCCCCTCAGGTTGGAAACAATTGCTGAGGCACTAACAGGCTGAGTCCTGTTCTTACCTCTGCTGCTGGAGTGGTTCCAAATATCAATATGGTGATATGTGTTTTATATATTTAAAGACTGGCTCATCGTTACCAGCAGCAGACTGGGAATAATTCCTTTAAAACATTCCCATGCAAAGACAACTGTTACCGTTCCGTATGTATTACACACTGCAGGTGAAGACTGTAACAGGTTATGGAAATACTTACTGAACTACCATGGACTAGCCTGGAAATGAGCATTTAAAGTTATGGTTGGTTGGTGTTGGTTTTTTCTTTTGTTTGGTTGGTTTTTAAATCCAAGACTCATAACCATTGGAGTATATAGAAGCAGAGGCCCTCATCACCAAAAACCAAAACAAACCCCCACATTTTTCTTAAACTAACTGTTCTGGCTTTTCACTTACTCATGCAAAGAACTACATTTAAACTTAAGAGCAGTCTCACGTTCAATTTCCTGCAATCCCGTAGCTGTTATTAGCTTTGTAGTAAATAAAGCAATTCTTACCTGGGAAAGAGACAAACAGTCCATACATTTTTACCAATCAGGGACTGCACTGTTAAAAGCTTTGGAATATTAAGGCCCTTTTTGGAAAAAGAGACCCCAGAAACCCAGCCAAATAGAGATAAACATTTACATTATTCATATACTTGGTCTCCTTCGTTTTCCAGCGCCCTCAACTCCTGAGCCAGGGGAGGGGAGGACACCAGCTCTGTGCAACAGGTCACTTTTCCAGCTGCTCCAGCAAAAGCTCCATGGGCTTTTCATCCCACCACCCCAAAGGCCACAGAGATGAAATGTTAAGTCACCCCCTTACAGTTGCTGAGGGGGTGAGAAGCAGGAAGGGGGAATTCATTGTTGTTTCTTATTATTTGTAGATTCCCAGATCTACAAATTTGAATGGTGAAAACAGCTTGCAGCCCAGAGCCAGGAATTCATTTTACCATCCTTTACCTTCACACTTAGTGAAGAAAAGCAGCTGCTAATAAAGGCCAAGACGTGGGTAGATGGCTTAGAAAGATTCCCACCAGCACTAAAGTTGAGTGCAGAGCATGTCCTCTTCACAACTGGTGGCATTTCCAACAGAAGATATCAAAATACTAAGTCTGACTTCCAGGCTACTTAACAAATAAGCATGAGTGGAAGAAAAGAACTGTAACAGTCTGGAAGCTAAGTGAAAACTCCAGTGGCAAGAATGGAAGCAACAGCAGCAAAAAATGATGAATGAGCCTGTCAGTTCCAAAGAGGTAAGTATACAGCCATTAAAAGTACTGTGAAAAAAAAATAAAAAAAACCTATCAGTTTGCTTATAATCAAAGCATATTTTCCTGACAGATCAAGAGACCACATGAGACGTTTTGCATACCATCAAGAATTTCAGATCATTACAGACCACATTTGAGCTACAAAAGCGATAGATTTTTGTATGCTTCATGCCAATATTTCTGGAGAGAAACCATAACACGCTTCTCAAATTTCTTGGAATTGATTAGCAATAGCCGTACTGCAGCAGCTGCCTTGCCATTGCTCAGCACTTTGTGTGCACAAACAGCATGAAAGATGTGACAGTACTGGGATTTTGCTGATATCTGTGGAATTACAGAACAGGAAGCATATATTTTAGGAGGAAATTTCACTAAAAGGTAGCTCTTCTTTACAAACAGCTGAATGAAACTGCAACAGTCTATAGAAAGTCAGCAAGTTGTATATTGACATCACTGTCAAGGACAATGAAGCTCAAAATCTCATTGAACAGTGTTTGTCTTAAAATTACAAGAGGCTTCAAGTCATGAAAATGTTTTCGCAGCATTTGACGATCCTCATCTTTATCAAGGCACCTTTACACCTTCCATCATTCAGGAAGCAAATCAGAATCAATACCTGTGCTGCTGGTCCTGGTCAGCAATCTCCCTCAAACCTCCCCGAGGTGGGCGGTTACGATTGATCTCACTGGGCCCACAGCTGGAAAGTTCATCTGTTCCTGGCTTAATAGGCTGTCACTTTCTGTCAGGTAAGTGTTTCAGAATGAGAGTAAAAATTACTTTCATAGTCTCAGCCATCTATTTCAATGGAGCTGAGCCACTGTAGGGGGTTTAACAGCACATCCTGTTAGTCCTCAAGTGGTTTTGACAGGACTTTAACACTGAGTTTTCTTCCTAGATTATTGCATGAGGATTGATCAAAGTTGTGTTTCAGGTAAGTAGTAATTTTTCCATATACTTTAGTGGCAGCTGGATTAGACACTAGAACACCTGCTAAGAGGTCTTCTAGCTCCCTTCAGCTCTGAAGCAATAAATATGACAGCAGACAGATATGCTAATCAAGAATGAGAATTAAAAAGTACTCTAAATCTCCTTTCACTCTTCATTCTGTCCTCCAACATACTTGGTTCTATGAGGAAATGCAGGCTGTTTCATTCTGTTCACTGTATAGTAAAAAAATGCATCAGTACCTGGAGACTTTCTGAGGAAAACCAAGTATTTTACAGTTCAAGAACTTGAAATTCCATTCATCTACACTGTGGTGCTTTAAACTCTATTAGAAAAATAATCCTGGAAATGCAAAATCTTCAATGAAATCCACCTCAAACGCTTCTTGTGGAATAACCAGGGATTTGGATGCAGCAGCAGGATTCTGTTGTGAGAGAAACTGACACAAGAGGAGGAGGCAAAGCATGCATTGTAACATCTAAAATGACATAAAATGCTGCTGATGAGGCTAAAATCTGCTGAAAGTCTAACATCTTCAGTTAGCCTTAGCTGACTGTGGACTCCTGTCTTACAGCATCGTCACCTACTGTTGATCTGAAGTGACAAGATGATATTCAGTAAGTACTTTGTACACTTTTACATCACATTAAGTTTTGAATCTCTTGCTTCAGGGCTTCTCACCATACATATATAGATGGTGGTATTACAATTGGATCAAAGCTTTTATTTCTTTAGCTGTCCTGAGATGTGAGGAACAATATTTAGAAGATAGTAAAAGTAAAATAAACGAAGTGCTTATATCTATTTCCTAACTAAGGTGCATAAACATGGTCACGTTTTTGTAAGTAGCAAACTTCTTGACTAATGAGGTTGGTCTGCAAAGCCTTGACCACATGAGTAAATTTGTTAGATCAGGTGTTGATTATAAAGCTGGTCTTATGGACCTTCAAGAAGCAATGTACTTCCTTGCTCTACAGCAGTATTCTGAAGAAACCCATCTATTTGGTTACAGAAGGTTTATGAATGCAGTAACTACCTCCTGTTACAGTTTTGGCTAAGTCATCCGTTATAAACGCCTGATTAAGTGAAGAGAACCAAGTCATCTGTTATAAACGCCTGATTAAGTGAAGAGAACCTTGTACAGTATTTAGTAAAGCATGAGATCTCCAAGTGGTGACTTCCTGAACTAAAAGCAGCTGAGTGTGGACAAGGTTGAGGCAGCAGTTAAAAACGCATCCCCATCAACGACAGCAGCGAGAGAACACGTTGTACCAATCCCTCTCTCAAGAACAGTTTGCTACGTAAGTCTTTTGGCTGTACAGGGCAGCTTTTTATCTCTCTTACTTCCCGTCCCACCGCTGCCCTCATCTACAGAAAGATATGTACATATTTGTTCTCACAGCTCATAACAGAAACAGAAGTGCAGAAGGAGTCCACCAACCACAGAGAACTGACACCTTTTCAGACCTCAGGTTTGCACTCCACTTCGCAACCTCAACCTAGATTTCCAGTTGATGGCCAGATAAAAGGAATAAAGTTGTCCACTCCCTGGGAAGGGGACATTTGGTAAGAACCTTGCTGAAATTCAACAAAAGGCAAAACAATATATTTTTTTATAAAAAAAAAACAACCAAAGAACATGCAGCACTCACAGGCCATTACAGAGCTCTGATCTGTATCCCCACACCTGTACTGTAGAGTAGGAGAGGGAAAAAGAACACAGACCAAGTATATGAGAGAAGTGAAGTAAGAACAAAACCTCCAGTGGAAGTTGAATACCTGCATACAGAAAACCTTGATCTTTTAAACACCATGAGTAAAGGGGGAAAAAAACCACCAACCTGTATCTACACACCCGGTGCTATTTTTTCTACTGGACTGAAACAAATTCTTAGGTCAAAAGTGCACTGACATCTCCATGCAGATACGGAGCTGATGCACTCAGGGAACAGCAGCGTCAATTGAAAATTCCATCAAAACCTTTTATCTAAGTATCCACTCCATTTCATTACTCCAAAGAGGTATATTCTTACCATGGCTTTTCAATATAGTTCCATGGAAGTGAAACAGTCTTAATCTGGTAGAACTGTGAGACTCTTTTGCTTCACAATGTATCTTTTTTCTGGAGAGAAGAATGAAGCTTATTCAAAGTCTTATTCAAAATGTCAACTGACAATTTAAAGTAACAAACTTTTAAAGATATTGTCCTTGGTAAAAACATTTGCATAATAACAATGAGTAATTCTTCCAAACAGGTTCTCACAATAACAAGTTTTGCAGGCAAAGATGAAGATCTTTATCAGTGCATGATGCCGTGTGTGAAGGGATAAGGTAACTGCACACCATTTGAAACCCTCTGCTTGTACCCAAGGTGACAGCAGCGCTGCTCCACAGGTGGGCACCTACTGCTCTGTCAGCCTCATTCTGCTAAAGCTGCACTCACCCAACTGTGTGCTACTGATTTCAGGACAATAAACAATTACACAAACCAAGCTGTACAAGTCAAACTTTGACCTCATTGAGACAATCAAAGTTTCAGACTAGTAAGGCACTCTGCTTCCAAACCTAAGAACATGGAAGAGTGGTGGAAAGGAGACATTCCAAGCATTAAACTGATTTGCAGAAGTGCAAGTATCATAAAGAGAGCAAAGACTGTCTCAATTTCTAGAGGGTATGCATTTCAGGAACAAATTTTCCTTTATATTAACACTTTTATATTGTTTTTTTGACAATCTTGAAGAGCCTTCTACTGAGGAACCATTCCAGCAACAAGAGTCAGCTGATCAACAAGGACATGTCTCAAATCCCTTCACATGAGAGGAGTGGGGAGCGAGAGATGGATCCATTTAGAAATTATTTTAAGGCATTAAAGAATGAGACGCGCTAAAACATTCAGTTCAGAACACACTCAACTACTTTAAAAGCCCCACAGCAGCCTTTATACTTACGGATTCATGGTACAATGTGCATATTAATTTTGACATTATCTGTTCAGACGATTGCACACACTTTATTGTTGTCATTTAAAGGATTCTAATAGGATAACACCATCGACAGCTTAACCTTTATTAAACTGTTGATACAAGATGATTCTTTTAGCATAAAGACAGATGAAGACATTACAAAAATTATATAGCTATTAATAGATTACAGATAAACTATTTAAAAGAACATTCTCTTTATAATACTGGTCTTTTCTTTACAATTAGAGACCAAAAAATTAGGGCTTTCTGTCATAATATTTTACTAAATTAGCATTTAAATAATACCTGAGGCACTTTTCAGAGATTATTAAAAGCTATGAACAATTAGCTCACTCAGAGTTAAATGTGAAGAACAAGCCTACGATATTAACTGTTACTTATGACAGTATTGCTGCTATTTGCTTCTAAAATCTGGGTACCTGGAAGCTTAAAGAATTTCTGAAGCACTGAAGTCACCTCCCAACTTCTGTCTGCCTACAGTAACAATTACTCTTCTCTCATACTTTTCACATACAAAAGATTGTTTCAATACGAATTAAGCCTCCCAACATAACTGTAAGGTAGGAAGTGCCATGACCCTTTAAAAGGAGTAGAAACAAGATTGTGGCTTGCTGAAAGGAAGAGGAAGCATGAGATGGACAACCCCAAGGGCTCAGTCATCCCATTTCATGTTCTGTCATACAGCATTGCCAATAGTGCTCCGGCACACTATTATTGTGATACTTCTAGTTACAATCACAATCAGAAAGTAATTTTAAAAACTGGTATTATTCAGAGAAAACAACATATGTTCCCAATCCCAAGACCTAAATATGGAGCAGACAGATTTTAGAAGAGGAGATCTGTTCTACTTCAGTTGTTCTTGATCACTCAGTGTAAAACCTTTGCTGACTACACAAAAAAATCATGTTGTACTTCTGTACCAAAACACATTTAAAATAACAGAAGTCAAATTCTGTTCTACGTATATCCACAGCCAGTGGGACAGAAATTCTTGCCCCTGATTTCAAAGCCCCCCTGAAGACAAGGGAGCTCTGCAGCTTTCACATCTTACCCTACATCTAGCTGCTCAGCTAGATGATTTGTGCAAGAAATAAAAATAAATAAAAACATGTTTCTGTGACTAAGAGATCTGCAATGCATTCATGGTCCCAAGCGAATTTAAAGATTTGAAATACATGGTCTTTGATAAAAAATTAAAAACAATCAGACAAGTTAATGGGATGGATGGAAGAAAGCTGTTTTCAGTGGGAAGGAGTTTCTTGTTGGATTTTCTTTTTCATTCTGGTGAACAGACCACCAAAAGAAAACGTTTGCCCAGAAGCATCACAGTTATTCAGTATCATATCCCAAAATGGGTCCCAGCCATTTCTCCACCTCTGCCACAGACAAATTTTTTCTCCGTGCATAATCTTCAACCTGCAAAGGGACCACAAAACATAATGAAGATTTGGAAACTCCAGCTTTTGCTGTTTACAAAGTTTTCCAGAATGTCTGCTAGTAGGGTGCTCTTGAATGCTGTAACATGATCACAACGGACAGTCCAAGTTACCTGATCTTTACATATCTTGCCAACAGCAAAATATTTGGATTTGGGACTGGAAAAGTAAAGGCCAGAAACTGCAGAAGCAGGTGTCATTGCTAGTGATTCAGTTAAGCCAATTCCTAGAAAAGAGAATGAAAGTTTTCTTATTCTCTGAATTGATAATAAGCATAAATTCAGAGCCTTTTTTTTGTTGGGCACCTTCAGGCAAACTCAAAAATCAAGAAGCATTCAAACTAAAACCAAAACTATTTTCCACTTCTTATCTATTAAAAAAAACACACATAGCTTTAAATATATTAAAGACTCATTACAGTATTACTGTGGAGTGTGCAGTTTGAAGGAAAGAACTTCAGACATTTTGGCAAAAGAAATGGGTGACAAGAGGTTCTGAAACAAAGGAAGGTAATTTTTGCAATTGTGGAAGTAGCAGTGAAATGTTTGACATGTAAAGTATCAGAGGAAAACAAATGGAATTCATTCCTTTTTAAAGAGTTACCATCTCACGGACTCTGTGGATCAGGAAATACACTGCTGAATTGGCTTTTTTCCAGTTCCTATCTGGAATGTCTTCTTGCAACCATAAGGATGCTAGATTTTTTCTTTGTGTAGCAGAACCCTGTTTGCATGCAATCTGCTAATTAGGAACACAATTCCTGCACCAAAAGCACTGGCAGTATTTTGCAAATTCTTCCTTGAATGAGGCAAAATAAAAATGGCAATGACTAGGGGAAGACAGCAACCTCTTCAGGGATTTTTTTATGTAGCTCTGCACCACCCAATCGCTGTATTGTTCCCATTTCAAGCTTTCATTCCCGTAAAAACAGTTTAAGAACCTTAGTGAAGCAGACAGAGGTACCTGTGGTTTCCTCAATGTTTGCAAGTTTCCACATGGTGAGTTTCTCCGTATGGTCAGGCTGGCTTGGGTATCCAGGCGCAGGGCGAATGCCCTCATATTTAATTCTGCGTAGGTCAGAGAGATCTAGCTGCTCCGTGCTACAATAAGCCCAGAATTCCCTTCGAACCCTTTCATGGAGCTCCTCAGCAAATGCCTTGGAATATAATACAAAGATTTTTAATTTTTTTTTCTTAATCTGTGCAGACTGACGCAATAGCTGTTTGATGAAGACAAACAATGAGAGAGACTTTCTCCCCATTCCCATTTTAATTTTTAAGGGGGATCCTATCATAGGTGAGAAATTTGATAGCATTAAAATTCACATACAATACTTATTTTGCTAGTTCAAATAATTTACTTTTTTCTCTTAGTGATAGTGTTTTTTCGGTTGTCTTGCTTTGAAATCTTACATAGTAGAAGTGGTAAATATATGGACAAGTAACTGGAAAAGATGAAGTTCATTAGCCCATGGTAGTGGTACATCTTTATAGCACTGCAGTCATTAGGGCTTGACGGTCTGAGTATCTCATCCAGGTCTAGCTATGGGAGGCCATATCACTCCTGCAGCCATAAAAGTGTCAGATATAAGTGAAGTGCCGCTGCTCTTTTTAGTGCAGGACCTTCCTCTAGCTGAAAGTGAGCAACAGCTTTTCTCAGCCGCTCCTACAGCTGACACTACTTCGCCAGTAATGGTTGCCTTCAGGAGAAATTTCCACTTCAGTAAGTATCTCTAGATGGCATCTAATAGTAATTTCTGAAACTGTTACAGCTTGAAATACACAGCTAGAGCTAGCCTCATTTACATTGCACTGAAGTTGCTGTAAGTTTTAACATGGTTACTGAGGTGTAAGCATGAGGGCAGGCAGATGGGGATAGAAGGGCAGGAGGGAAGGGATGGCATTTTCTAAACCACTTCAGTTAGAGCTTCGAAAGCATGTCTGCCTAACCTAAGACTTGTTAACTCAAAAGACTTGTACCCTGGATATATCTGCATGGTCACTATTGAAGCAGAAGGCATGTCTGCAATTCAAGAACATAATTGGTGCATCACACTTGGGTCCAACACATTCTCATGTAGATAAAACAAGACTTAGAGATAGCTCTTTTTAAACAGTCTTGTTTTAAAATCTACTAAGCTCCATCAATCATCAAAACCAAAAAAAAGCTTCATCATTTTGCAGCTGGAAGATACAGGCTGAAAAGTCCCCTCTGGCAGAGAAGAGGACTCTCTTCTCAGGACAATTTTAGCAGAGTCCTTTCACTTTCAGACTGAATGCAGAGCAGACATTACAGGCAACAGTCTAAGTTTATGCTAAAACTTGAAACAGCGACCCGTCAAGCAAATGTAGTCCCCAGTCAGAAAATCTGTGCAGAAACACGATGAAACCTCGTACCTCTGCCAACCGATCGCCAAGAGCCTTTACCATTATGATGCTGTATTCATCATCCTGTTCCCTAAAGTCATTGCACAACTCATCCACACCAAAGCAGGCCACAGCAAACAGGCCTAAGTAGTCACAAATGCCAGAATCCAGCGGTGCTATGAAGTCAGAGAGGCAGTAATATGGATCTGTGCAGGCAGAGTCCTTTTCAGCCTAAAGTAACAAAACCAATGCAAAAAAATCAGAACATTTTTAAAAGTACATTAAATATTAGTGCACTATTAATCTAAAGACCAGTAGTAACACTAAAGGGCTTAGGGCATTTCTGAAAAAGACTTAACTAGTCTTTGAGCCATGATGGCTTTCTTGTACTTGAATTAGAAGAACACCTCTCTTCCTCTGAAGGTGTTTGGATCATCAAAGAGAAAAATGTCAAATGAGAGAGATGCTGTGCTGGACACACAGGGAGAGATGTTTCACTTCCATCTACAACTAGTAAGACTTAACAGCTTATTCTGCAGACACATTATTACAAAAGAAGGAGCACACTTGTGCCAACTCTAGCACTCAGATTCCACTTCTGTTAGGAAAACTGATGGCTGATGGTTCACATCCCAATTATGCGAGCTGCAGAATTCTTCAGCAATTCCCATTTTAGAACGGCTGAGAGAGTTCATGCACACTCTTAGTTTTTAGGCTACAAACAACATGCTCACTAATCCAGATAAAACAGTGCCCCAGGATGTAGGTTCGCACTAGCCATACGCAAATACAAACAAATTTGCATCTGTCACTACTGAAAAGTTTAATCCCAAGCAAGGTTCAAGGGGGTTTACGCAAATAGCAAATATCCAGCTCGCTGGATTTTTCCAAAGTGGAAAAAAAAAAAAGAATAGAAAGAGGTGACTGAATGCTGGCCATAGCACGTAACAAGAAGATTTACAGCTGCGGATGATATCAGCATATTCAGTGTAGGAACAGGACTGTTACTTAAAAAGCAGCACAGCTCTTGTAAATCTACAAACCAAAGAAAAATGGTCAATTCTTTCCCTAGTTTCTATGACCTATTAGGTTACAGGAAGGAGCATAAAACTGAGCAAATAGTCTTTCTCCACACAGGTGAAATCTACGTTGATTTTAAGGTTCTTTTGTAATGACTACAGTTAAGGAAAATTCTAAATGCATCTCCAACTTTTAGATTTACGTCACATCCTTAATAGTGCCAATGCCATGGAGAGAACTCTCTGTACTGAAAGGAACACTTTATATAAGAAACAGGAGATTATTATTTTCTTCTACTTTGCTCTGGTGAAGCCTCTGCTGAATTACTACATACACCAGACTGAAAGAGATGCAGCTAAAATATGTAGTGCAGAAGAACACAATAGCACAGAGTTCCATGGCCTTAACCTTTGAGAAAAGTTGGGAATATACAAGGTAAATATTGGGATAAATACACAAAATAAATTGGGAATATATGAGATAAAAAGACTAAGGAAAATAACAATATTCCAATAGTAAAAACCATTACAAGAAGAACATCAAATCAGATACTCTCCTTAGGAGAATCCTGGGAAAAGGCCAGGAAAAGCAACTGTAGTAAACATGATTTACATGAGATATCAAAATGTTTAACTAGGTAGTAAGGCCTGGAACAGCCCTGCCTGAATGTTTGTGAGAACATTTTATATAAACATACGTCATGGATTGTCAAGATACACTTGCTACATCTCCATGGCATAGACAATCTGTTCCAGAGAACTGGAACAGATAAACTTAAAGTCATGTACTTCTTAGTACAGTTCTGCAATATTGGCACAGGACTGTCCTCATAAAATTCCTTACTCCAGAAATTTAGGTATTTGTTAAGTTTGTTTTCTGCCATGCTTGATGACTCTGAACATGTGAACTATGAAGAAGCTGAGTCAGAATGTAGAGGCAGAGTATCTTGAAAATGTTCAATCTATCAAAATAAATGCAAATTTACGTAAGTATGATTCAAGCATGAATACTTAAAATAGTAGTTCTCTCAATCAGAATTAGCAGCCAACTAACTAATTCTAAACTGTCTCTTCATATGGGGAATTTTACATGAAAATTAAGACTATCCAAAGCACTTTTCTACATCAACCTTTATTTTCCAGGTATTTTAATTAAAAGTGTTTTTAACCTTTAATCCATTCAAGCAGAATTATTCATCTAAGGCACAATCCAGGGATATTACAGAATTAAGGTCCATTAAGTTCTAATTTAGAGCCCAGGAATTTATAAAGCACAGTCTTTAGGACATCTTAAATTTTAAAATGAAGACAGAAAACGCATGTCATATCTGAAGATGTCAAATCTATAAAGCATTTTGTAAAACTGCTACAAATGCAAAGTACTATAAATACCACGATATGAAAACCTGGGTCACCACTAACAAGATCTTGTTATTACTGGAAGAAATGGCAAGACACTGGCTGCAGACAGATTATAGCCACCATTTTCTGCACAGATTTTAATAAGGCACTCCTGTTATGTTCTTCTAATTCAGAAAAAAAAAAAAAATCAAACCACTTTATTTAACAAATGTTCTGTCATTGTACCTGTTGCCTCAAGCCGTAAAATTTTGCTATTGGTTCCGAAGATCCCACTGCTTCTTCTACAGCATATAAATGGATATCGTCTTGAACACTTTGAGCTGGCCAGAACCCAACCACACCTCTGGCTTTTAATTTCTTTTGATTAATCAACACTTCCAGTAGATTTTGAGCATCATTATATACTTTCTGTGCTTCTTCACCTACCAAAAAAAAAAAAAAAAAAAAAAAAAAGAGAACCCTTTAGAAAAACGGCGTGTTTTCACAACTGGCTAAATGAGTTTAAGAATTGCTGAAGATTGGTTCATTTTCCACATGATTCTCTGATGACTGCAACAATCTGTCAGCTACAGCAAACAGAGAGACAGCAGTGTGATTATGTCTACACAGCTGTAACAACATATATCTTGGGGGGAAAAAAAAAACCAAAACACATTTCAGCCAGCACCATTCTTGTAGAGGCAAAGGATGCAGAATGACACGAGCAGCAGAGAACGTGTGTGCACCTACATTATTGCAGTGCAGCAGATCCAGAACAATTTCAGTGTCACCCTTGCAGTTTCATCATGTATTTCAAGGCCCACTGAATAATTTCAAAAGGAGACAAAGCCTTCTTGCCATCTTCACCCACAACAGGAACTAAGATATATCAAGTGCTCTGGTGCCATTTTCTGTCATTACAGTACCTCCCTGTGTTTTGGCAGGTGAATTCTAAGACAATTGAGCATTTCTCTCCATTTATTTTTCAGGCACACTCTTGGTTCACTAAGTGTTGCTTTAAAGAATTTATTTCAGTGACACTTCAGAATCTTACTGCAGCATGGCAGGTCCATTAGGATTATTTACATGAAGTAAATGCAATTTCAGTACTCACCTACAGTTTTATCATTAAAGATTTTAGGGAAACCCCGGTTGGGATACTTTCCCCTAAGCTGCCAGACATCAAAGAAAGGCTTCCAGTCAACGTATTCTACCAGCCTCTTCAGGTCATAATCTTCAAAGACTTTTGTGCCGATGAACTTCGGTTTAACTGTAGGAATAAGAAGTACAATCTGACGTGATAAAAAGAATTTAAAATTTCTCTTATATGTGCAGCATAACTTATGCTCACTAGTCTCCACCACTGCACACAACCTCTTCCGAAGTAACTGTCTTGAATTCTCACTGTTGTATCATTCCCAAGTCATACCATACTCTACAGTTACAATGTGATAAAAAAAGCATGAAAGGCATATAAAGTTGAAATAGATAATTTAAGGCCTTTTGCTCTTTCATATAATTCAGTACTTAGTAGCTGCTGGAATTCTGAACTTACTTCATTGACCAAAATACTGGCTGATACAGAAGACCAAAAGAACCTACACAACCTATCAAAACCTAACATATTTTATGGGCACATACCTTTCATATTTACAAATCATGCTTTCTATACACAGACTTAATATGTGCTATGGTACTAAGAATAGTTCTGTAAATTAGTATGTAATTTATAAGAACTTTTGTAAGCACCACACACTTGTTCAGATGCACGTGCACAAATGAAAAAGGGAGATGGATCTATGTTATGATGTAGTCACAAGCTTTGCACTTGTTTTGCCTCTGCTGTTCACTACTTTATAACACAACTTTTAAAGAATGAAAATTAGCATCTTGAGTTCTGTAAAAGAAATGACAGAATGCAGTGAAGTGTTAATGTCACTGCAGGATGCAACTTCTTGGGGAATGCTGTTTAGACTTCTAGTCTCTAATTAAAAAAAAAAAAAAAAAAAAGACAAAACAAAGAATAAAGGAACTATGGAACTGTACTGAAGTGGGTGAAGGAGCAGCAAGAGGAGAAAGGATGTTTGAGACTTGAGAATGCAATATAACATTAGATGAGTGATATGGACTAAAAAAAAAAAAAAAAAGTCAAAACAAACCAGTACAGAAACTGATGGGGGAAAAAGTGTAAGGAGGAATTTGATACAAATGCTATGTCAGAACGTGTGTTTCCTAAATATGGTATAGAAGCTTTGCAATATAATGACCCAGTCTGACATTATTTTGCAAAGCAGGCATTAGACTTATCTTTGATTATGTGTTGTTATGGGTAACTTGTTGTTTTAGTAAGTTTTTACCAATTTTTATTAACAACTTATTTTTTAAAATATACTGTGAAAAATATAAAGCAGAAACAGGATGCTCAAATTTATGCAAAAAAAAATATAATGTCTGCTCAAACGGATACCATTTTACTCAAGTTGTCCCACTACTATATCCTGAAGTTTAACGAAGCATAATCTAATTAAAAATATATATAAAATAAATACATAAAATAAAATAAAAGCACAGCAACAACAAACACCAACATTTAAACTGACCTGGTTTATGGCCTGATAACCAGTCATTATGGAAACCTTTTCTTCTAGCTTGCTGTAGAGACAAGTATCTTCTTTCCTGTAGGAACATAAATGACATATTCACAAAGCAGCCATCTTTCAGAGAGATAACCTGTAACTGTTGACTTGGTGGTAGAGTTGTACTCAAAATGGTCTTTGGGACAAATCTGAAAACAGGCAATTTCAGTTCCAACAACTCCTAGGTTCACAAGTTTAGAGTAAGATCACATCACAACCATACCATTATTTTTTCCTGTATACTTCTAATGAAACTGGCCTACAAGATTTCTAGTTCCTCTGGACTATACCAGAAGTTCCTTTAGTGCTTCAAGTTATATGAAAACACAGTTTCAGCAAGGTATTCTGCTCCTGCCTACGAAAAGCTTAGGACTGCAGTGACTCCACCACCAGTGACAGCAGCGTGCCTTTGGGGAAATTACTGGCTCTTCTGCAAGGCACAGGAAGTCCACAGTAACTTCGGTAAGGCCCATGAATTCGCTGCTGACCTCTGCTTAAAGGAGAGCACTGCACTCACTGACCTCACAATTGAAGAGCCTCACTGGTCTTAAATTTGATCAAGTCAAATGTCCTCAGCAGGAGGCCTCATGCTTTATCTTTCTTTAGGAAGAGATAGGTAAGAGCCAGATGACTTTCAGTTTGCTTCTGTTTATTTATAAAGATAGCCTCAGAGGAGCCATATGTTGTTTCCTATTGTTAAGTTCACAGTCCCTCTCCACATTCCATTGCTTCCTTCTCTTAACATTCCTCAAACGGCAGCCTCGGCGCTTTACCTTGAGACTGCTCAGATCCCTAAACAATACGAATATTTAAGGAAAGCATGGTCTTGTAAAATACTCAATAGCACGGCTTCGTACCAGTGAAAGCAACCAGAGCCATTTTAGTTACCCCAGTGCAGCTCCCTCTTTCCAGCTACTGCTCCAGGAGAGCATTGGTCTCCTGTATGTTGGTTAAGTTGACGTGACTACCAGCTTCACGGAGATGTCCTAGATACCACTGATTGCCCATTGAGGACAATCAAGAATTTGCCATGCGTGTGTTAGACTCATGTAGAATTTTCCCTTATAGGTTAGAAAATTTTATTTCATAAGCGCTTCTAGAAGTTTTTGATCCATTCCACTGCATGTTTTAAATCAGCACAAATATACCTGAAGGTCTTCAAAAGGAGCTGAAACTGAGAGTTAATAAGGCAAGTACTAACCACTTCAAACAAGAAAAGAAGCTAAAGCAATTTTATTTGTACCTTGAGAGACTCGTAGTGCTCTTGTCTAATTTCTTCATATTCCTCTAATATTTCTTCAAAGAAATCATCCTTTACACTTTCATCTAAGAGCTGGGAGCACTGAAAAACGTAAAGAAAAAGTGCTAAGTACATACCGGAACATACTATAGTAAGGACAGAGTATGAACTTCAGACTAAGCTATTTGTCTTTCAAACTTTTGTTTCCAATTACTCTTGACAATACCAAACTAAGCCTTACCCCTAATTTGCAAGCTAGGTTCCAAACACATGTAAGAATGTGATTATTACTGAGAGTACTGCCTTACTACACAGGTAATATTAGCAGAGCCCAGTCTGGTTCTAGACAGACCTGAGAGGAGAATACTCCAAGACTTTAGAGACTGAATAGTCGTAGAAACACCACACAGCTTGGCCTGCTTCTTTCCAGCAGGTATCTGCCAGCTCAGAGTATCCGTTTGTTTGACAGAGAGAGCATCCATCCTAGAAACTCCAGCCAGATGTTTCATAGTACTAGTGTTGCCTCACAGTACTAATGTTGCCATATTACTAACTTTAGAAACATACCACACCTAATCCCATTGCTCTTCACTATAAAACATGTCAAAACTACAGTCAAGGACTCAGAATGTATCATGTCACCCTCACTGGAGAAATAGGCATTTAATAAAGGTATCCAGTGACAATAATTGGCACAAGTCAGACGAGGTAACAACGTGGCGGCGAAAAAACCTGAAGCAATAGTAGCTTAGAAACTGGCCTCTGTTTTGCCTCTTCAGTTTTCTGCCATGATGTTAAGCCTTGGAGGAAAGGATGAGAGGCACAACAGAAAAACAGGGCATATATTTTCGCATGGATGAGAAACTGTAATTTAGAACTTACAACCACAACACTCTTGGATGCATCCAGGACATGAATTACAGGTGCGCTATATCGTGGGGCAATTTTAACAGCTGTGTGTGTTCTTAAATGAAAAAGAAAAAGAGTGAACATTTCACAACTGAAAAAAACAAAAAAACCACCCAAAACAGACAAAACCCCCAGCAAAATAAATCCTGACTTAATGCATAGACCAGAACTTCAAAAGAAGAAAAAGTTATCCATCTGCTATGCATGGCTGATTAAACACTGAGTTCAATGATAGGTACATAAACACTTTTCTTCAAAGAGTATCAAAATGCTTCATAAATAATGTGCCAACTCACATTCCCTCACTGTCTTACCAGCTGACTGAAAATCAGCAACTCATTTGTTTGAGTCTCAGGAAATTTCAGTGAGAATGTTCCAAACTAAGCCTATCAAAAACTAACCATTTTTTCTTAAGCTTTTTTGCTCATCTTGTATTTTCCCCTCCCACATGTTAGTCTCTGGGCCTATGGATTAGCATTAACATATTTCAGTGATGATTACTCCATTTCTGTGATGCTCTACTTCAAAAACAGAGGCACAAGCTCTCTACTCATGTGAAGAAGGAATTCTGCCAGGAGTCAATAAATATTACAAACTTGCACCTGCTTGGTCAGTCAAGTCATTCACATAATAACCTACCAATTCATCCAATTATTTAGCATTTACTCATATTCCAGACCTCATGGAAATACTTCACCATTTAATGAAGAATCACTATATTATAGCACTTTTTGATCCAACTGAAGTTTGGAGTCCTAAACTGAGACCTAAGCTGTCCCATGAACTGCAGCTGGCCACCCCTGTTGCTCAGGGTCCTGGCAAACTGTGCAAGCAAGTGCAGGAACGAGGACCTTGCAGGCCAAAGCTCAGTTTGCCTTCTTAAATGCTACAGTCAAACACCATTTTTAAAATTAATTTAAATCATAACCCAAGAAATGTTCTTCCACAGATAAGATAAGATCTCCTTTCTCTTCAGGTTCTGTCAAATATTTTAAGCACTTGGCCATGGAGGTTACTGATGACTGTGCAACACAGCTGTGTAACCAATTGGTCCAGGATCTTTAAATTTGCTTATCAGCGATGCACTTCTGATCCTGGCAGCTCATTTTTTTAGAAAAAGATACTGTATCTTCTATTTTGATAGGAACAGACCAGACACAAACAGCGCATGGTCCTAAAATGGCACTTATCAACTAATCAACTTATTAATTTCTACATTTTTGAAAAATAAGCATTACCACAACAAAACTGTCACCATTATTTGTCAGCATCTCATTTACCAAAGCAGTATAGTAAGAATGTAAACATCATCCTTACTGTAAGTTATGAAGAAACTCTATTATGTAAATTTTGTAGACAAAACCCAGCTGCTCTCTCTCTCTCTCTCTTTCAAAATAACTTCACCTTCCACCCTTCCAAGCACTTATGGGCTCCTCATTTCAAATAATGATGTCTACTTATTACAGGGAAAAAGTGCAGATGGTTCTTCATTAGCAACCTCTGACTTGTACGCAACCTTCCAGAATGCACACATGAGGTTAAACTTAAGATTGTGGATGTAAAATTAAATATATATTACCAATTCAGCCTTCATAAAGAATATGTTTACTTGACATATATTTTAAGGAAATTCCATGTGTCTGGGCATCTGCATAATTATATCTTTATATATAGTTCACATGAATAGAATTATTATTTATGTATACAAAATTATACATATATTCTTCAATAATTTCCATATTCACGGATAAAACTAGTGCTGTCTTGCTGTTGGCTACATTCATCTCCGTGAATAAATTCTACAGTGCTGTTGGAGGCTGGTTATTTGATATCAATTACCAGGCCACAACACCCTGTGTACAAACACTAAAAAGATCTTAAGAATGGGCTCTCCTAAGACCTCCAGTTAGAATAAAGCCTTTTTTTTTTTCCCTTTTTTTTTTTTTTTTTTTTTTTTTTTTTTTTTTAAGAAAAACCCCTCCATGTTTGTACTCAGCACCAAAGCCATAGGAAGAGAGACTCGTACGGAGGACAAAAAGGATACACTTAACCTTGCTAACTCCAGAACCAATAAACATGGGTAGTGATCCTACTCTTCACTGTCTGTCAAACTCTGGGATGATTTGCTAAGGCCAAAAATACAGAATACCTTGGGGCAATGGTTCTGCTAGAGTATGTACTGCTCCGATAAGGAAAGCAACGCTGCTAACAGCTTCTAGTTATGCAAGAAATGACCTCTGCAGTCTTCTGAGCTGTCACCTACTCAAGCATATTGTACATAAACCAGTTAGCAAAGCGTGACCCAAGGCCTCAAACACATTTGTGGTAATGTTAATACTGGGTGTCAGTGAGCTGTCAACACCAGTCTTCAGGACATCACAGCAGCTGTATTATTTCACTCGAATGGATTTGAGAGAACAAGAGCTCAACAGAAAAGCTCAGTCTATCAAAAGCAAAATGGTAACTACTTCAAGGCAAACGGCCAGAATTTATTCCCTATAAGCCTGCTTGAACAGGACTGGGGACTCAATCCAGTCAGCACAAGTGCTGAACAGTGATCCAGGAAAAATACATTAGCTTTCTCAAAGATAATAGCTCCCTGATGTCAATGTGACCATTTCTAGTCTCAAAATCCTGCATTTTCTGAATGCTTTTGTGAATTGAAACAGATTAGATTATTCAATCCTTTAGAAGAACTGTATTTATATGCATATGTCCGTGAAACGATCATCCCAATGATATTTTACCTCTATACTCTAGGACTTCCGATATAAGGAACTAACATTGAGTCTTAAGCATATACATACCAGTATGTGCTGGGGGAAAATGAGGGAGAGAGAAATGGCTATAAGTTTTCTTTTTCCCTGGTTAACGCTATTTTTGTACACATCCCCCATCTTCCCAACTGAGATATCTTACTTAGAAGTAGTTGCTCCTCCAATCAGCAAAGGAATCTTTATTGCCAATCTCTCCATTTCCTTGGCGACAAAAATCATTTCATCCAAAGAAGGGGTGATGAGACCAGATAGGCCAATTATATCTATTGCAAATTTACAAACAGACATACACAAAAGGTTTAGCAGATTCACTCTAGAAAGACACAGAAATTATTGCAGAAAGCATTACTTTCATACAGCAGATAGCTTCATGCGTCAGACAGAAAATAGTGAGATAAAAAAGCTGGCTAGTTGCTAGTCTAGAAGTAGGGTTTGACCTAATTAGAAAGTGAAAGCTTTCCAAGAATGAAAGTGATTCCAAATCCCCAGTTAAGGATTTTCCTCAAGCAGTCTTCACAGTTGCTGAACACCTACTGCTCTAGTTCCAGCAATAAATACACAGTACTTCTGATTAGCAAGCTTCAAACCTCAGAAGTTCAGCACTGAGGAGGGAAATAAGACAAAATAATTATAAACTGTGCTCTTAGAAACAGCAAATGCTTTCAAACCTCACCACCTATGTTCCACACAATTCATCTTTTCCAGGATGCAATGGACTGTTTCAAAGCAACTGTAACTTGTTTCAGAAAGTTCATTATTTATTAGAACAATTCAGTCCTGATTTCACACTCATTGATCTGCCAGGCTGAATGCCAAGTTCTTTTAATGTTTTAAGACCCAACACAAAGTTACTTAACCTTTCCAAGTCTCTATTTATCCATCTGTAAAACAAATACTAAAACATCTCTCTTGCAGTTTTCCTTCTGATAAAGCTTTTCAGTTCCTTGGCCTGGGTTTCACTGAAGTGCCAAATACTAAATAATTACTATTGTTAATACAAAAAGTTCTGATTAATCTGAAAACAGTCTGACCAAATCATAGACAGCATAGGAATGCAATGAGTAGCAATAAAAAAAAAAAAAAAAATGTGAGTGGGGTTTAAAATCAAACAATTCAGGAGTACTAATGAAATCTCTCTATACCTGCTTTGTTCTCAACAGCAGCTCTCAATATCTTATCACATGGAGTCATGACTCCTAAATCAATAACTCTGTGAAAAGAAGTGAGAGGATACAAGATTCTTTAAAAAACAGGTCAAATTTCTGCTAAAGGGCAAATACATTGCTCTTACTGTAAATGACTAACCTACAATTGAAGTTAAAATTGAGATTTTTGGTTTTTTGGTTCTCTTAAGACCTCTATTGGGAATTGTAAGATAGGAAATACCTCCGGGTCTGGCAAAATTTTCAACACATCAGAGTTCCAAATGATACAGTAGATAAGAACATTCAAGTCTAAGAGACTTTTTTTTCCCTTTTTTAAATATTTTTTTTTGTGGTTGTACTGAATCTAGCTGAGATGCCAGTTAATTTTCTTTAGAGCAGCTGGTATGGTGCTGTGTTTTGAATTTGTGACCAAAACAATGCTGATAACATACAGATCTTTTAACTATTGATGAAGAGTGTTTGTCCAGCATCAAGGCCTTCACTGATTCTAACTAACTCCCCAGGGAATACACTGGGGAATGCACAGGAGGTTGGGAGGAGAAGCAACCAGGCAGATGGTGTACACTAACCAAAGAAATATTCCATGGCGTATGATGTCATGCTCAGCAATAAAAATAGAGAGGAAGGGGTTTAGCAGGGGTTAGCCATCTTTTGCTCAGGAACAGTCTGCCCATGGGAGGTGGTGAGTGATTCCCTTTCCATTACTTGCTTTGGTTTTTCTTCCTCTCTTCTTCCATTTCTCCTTGGCTTATTAAACATTTTTTTATCTCCACCCACAATTCCTCTTGCTTTTATTCTTACTTTCCCCTTTCACCATCCCAGCGAGGTTGGCTGGGTGGGAGTGAGTGGATGGCTGGATGGTGCCTAGCTGCCTACCAGGGTTAACCCACAGCAGTGGCACTCCTGAAGTTATCTGCACAATACAAGAAACTCTTGTGGACTTCACATCTTATGTCAGGAACATAAAATGATTCACATTAAGGGTTTTTTTTGTCTTATTAAAACATACATTTTATGAAATGAGACACTGCGCTTCCCTTGCTAGCATTTTAGTCCTATAAACCCTAGCCATTGCCAAGGTTTTTATTTTTTTTTTCCAAGTAAGCCACCCCAGCCTGCTAGCTTCATTCCGCCTCACTCACACTCATGGTGACAGAAAACACCATGGCTTCAGTTCAGTAAGTCTAAATAAAGCTCAAGAAAGCCTGAAACCAACTGACAGAACTTCAAGAGATAATGAAATGGAATATACTGCATATACACAGCACTGCTACTGGCTTCAAGCCTTCGTGTTTTAAAATGAAGAGATCATTTTGGTTCTCTTTAGAGCAAATTACAGCCCCAAGTCAAAAACTGTGAGAATTAAAGGAATGAACGGTAAGACAGAGTTCCAGAGCAGATTCATCTTTGTGCAGCATTTGACAGACACTTGACAAAGGGCTCTGATGGAAATGTGACCATCATTCCAACACTGCTGCCAACCCTGCTGCATGTACTCAGGCCTTGAAAAGGTAACTTCTTGAAGTTGTATCTTTTGAAGCTCAGAAGCAGGGTGAGGATCTCATCTCTTATTTAACAACAACATACCCCAGCAAGTTTTTACAAACAGCTTGAAAAACATATTACAAGGTTCATTCAAATCTTACAAGACTTCTTTTTTCCCCAACACAACACAAATTCTGCCTACTACAATTGTTGTATCTGATTTTTTTCAGACATTATACTTACATGTTTAAGACATTATACTTACTATACTTAATACAAAACAATTACAAAAATTGATACTCTCATCCACATTTCAACTGATGTTAAACTATATTCACCTCAGATGCCAATTTATTAGGAAAAAAAAGTATTAAAGGAGGAGGCTATACTGCCTCTTGCCTCCCCATTAGTATAGCTGGCATGATCTGTGTTCCCAACCACAAATTGGGGAAGAGAGGACAGTTCCCAAGAAATCCCCTGCTCTTATCACCACAGCTGCAGCCAGTCTAATATATTAATTAGCTGGCTTTATGCAGTTGTGTTCCCAGCTACCTAACATTAGTCTCTTTACCTGAAGTTGTTGCAGCCCAGAACGACTCCCACAATGTTCTTGCCAATATCATGTACGTCTCCTTTGACAGTTGCTAGTACTATTGTACCGTTATAAGGATCCTGAAAGTTGAACAAATAGCACAAGAATTAAATTACTCTGAAGCCTCAGTGTGTTTGCACAGATCCTTCAACAGCGCAACCCTAATCCATGACCAAGACTCCTACTGTAACACAAGCAATTGAAAAGCATAATAGAGATAATACAGTCAATATTAAAAACTATTTTAAAAGATCTTGCACAAGAATTATTCTTGCAAGTTTTGTGCATGTTATTAAAAAATCTGTGTTTAAAAAAACAAATGAGATGAAAAAAAAAATCAGATCTGGATAGCATTTTGTGCAGTGCAATAAATAAACTCCTCAGGTACCTCTGCTTCAAATATAAACCTCACCAACAAAGAGTTTAAATAGATTAAATGTTTAGAGCAAAAGGCTATGAACACTTATCATTAAATGCCTGTTTGTGCATCAAGAACAATCTTTCAATACAATGCTGAGAAGAACGAGAGGAATTAGCAAAAGCAGAACAGACTAATTTTTTATGCAACATGAATAGCAAGGGAGACATTTCAGTGCAGTGATCAGGCTACTTCAGAATAGGCAAGCTGAACAAACAGGATGGAAAAAGGATCTCCCTGAAGAAGGGAAGCTGTACTGTCACAAACTGTGATAGGCTAGATAGCATTCAGCCCTGCCAAAGGGGCCTTCCAGCAGTGCAACAGTAGAACTTCCTGCAGCAATTCTCCACCAGGACACAGGTCTTTGTGATACATTTTAGTTGTATAATCAGTGCTGTCATTTGGAGCAGCTCCAGGTTATCACA
Source organism: Calidris pugnax (assembly GCF_001431845.1). Classification (NCBI taxonomy): domain Eukaryota; kingdom Metazoa; phylum Chordata; class Aves; order Charadriiformes; family Scolopacidae; genus Calidris; species Calidris pugnax. Next base: position 24,269,544 of record NW_015090922.1, read on the forward strand.
GTGCCATGTCTGAGTCGGTGCAGGATCAGATGCCAGTAACAGGCTACTTAAATTGCACAGAATTTAAACAGAGTGGAAAACTGAGCATATTCTATGTGAAACTACAAAATATTTTTCCAGCCAGAATCTCATCTCCTTTGCAGATGGCAGAACTGGAGGATTAGAACCTTCTACGAAGCATGGACAGTATCAAGCACCTCTCTACTTCATGAACCTACACTGCCTCCTGCACTTGCAATTTTACTGGGGAAGGCAGGGGGGTGG
>NW_015090922.1:24269909-24287255 GCF_001431845.1 Calidris pugnax
GGTGGGGGGGGGCGGGAAGGGGAGGGTCCTTTATATGTTACCAAGAGTGATACCAGCATTTCCCATGGTCCTAAGACATTTGTTGAATAAAATCCCTGGGTCCCCATCAGTGCTACTGTTTACTAAAATGTATTATCTCCCCAGTGCTCCTGTTTTACAGAAGATCGGAGAAAGCAAAATGGAGGTCTAAGTCAGCCACCTCAGTACATCAATTAAAAAAAATTGTAGCTGAAAATATACTGCTGGAACACAAGATAAAACTGGGGAAAAAGATTAATCAAGGGCTGGGGGAAGAACAGAAAGTGCTGCCCATGTGTATCATACCCAATAACTACTGATGATTGAACTAGTGATTGATAACCAAGAAAAAAAAAATTGGCTTTGCACATGAGAAGGAGGAAAACATGTGCTGGGCAGCAAACAACACGGGCCAGAGCACACGCTACTTAAAATAAACCCTACTGAGGGTATACTGTGATTTCAATTGTTTCAAGCAAGGAGGTCCTCAAGTTCTGGGCGCATATGCAAAGGACTTCTTGTTTTTGTAATCTAGATAGAGCTCCACAGCCACAGCTCTTCCCTCAAATGTACCTACAAACGCTTTGAATTTCCTGGCAGCCTGTGACTAAAGCTGTCCTGGAGGTTACAGCAGCCTGGGTAACATCAGACGGATCAGCTACCAGAGTCTGCAAATTGTTTTCCTTCAAGTCAACATCTAACTCTGGAGATAGATGCAGCTGGCTTTTTCTTCTCTCACCAATTCTCTATAAACTGACAGTTTTTTGCAGGCAGTGGCACAACATCCCTTGCCCAGCGGAAGGCAGAGAAAGCAGGAGGACAGAAGCCCTACTTTTTCCCTCCTGCAATCCTCAGCCACACAGAATATCCTACGATCTCTCAGAGTTCTTGCTATATTTTTAAGAACCTTTCCAATTCCACTTCACTTCTTTTTAGCCAGGGAATTAAGCGCCAAAGGGTTCACAGTAGATCCTAATCCAATGCCTAAGGAAGCAAGAGGGTAATGATTTTGGTAGAGATTTTCACCGACTTCAAATAGCATCAGGACAAACCAGAAAGTGCCAAATACCGACCCTGTCATCTGAATTAAAATTTAAAAAGAACAGAAAGACCAGGAGATAGATGACACATAGAAAGGTGACTCATGACAGCCAGAGAACAGATCCGCTTGAGATACTGGAGAGAAGACACCTTCTTCACATCCAGAAAGAGCATGGGAAAAGAGACTAGGCATTCTCCTCCTGCCATTAAGGTTAATCAGGTTTAATTATCAGGTCATTTTTCTTTCTACAATGTTTACTGTATTCACTACATTTAAGCTGACAATCACACAACAGATCCACAGCAAATGGAAAGATACAGCGTAAGAAGATTTCAACGGAAGAATTAGGAACTATTAAAAAAATCCATAGAACGGAAACCAAAAAAAATATACAAATATCACAACTTCAGAGAAATTCTGCTATTCTTCCTGTGTGTGTGTGTGTTGTGTGTGTTAAATACCAGGTTTTGATAATAACTGTTGTCTCTGAAAACTCATAAAGACAATGTAAGGTTCCACAGAACTAAAGAAAAGTAAATGCATATCAAACCTAAATTTGATAGTCAAAGACAAGAGAAGAAGAAAAATATTTAAGAGCCAAAACTCTAAGCACCTATCACATTATAAATATAGGAGGAAACAGCAGAGATTAATATTTAAAAGAGGATTTTGTTTGAACTCTCTTTCCTACTGAATAGAATTTTGTCTAGTATGGAGTAACAAGAGACATCCTATATCTTCATTTTCCAGTGCTCTTATCACATATTCCATTAACCAAATTTGGAAGAAATTACTTCAAGTACATACACAGGTAGTTGATAAAACTATTCTCAGGCATCACCAAATGTTGGATGGGAAAAAGGAAATACTATAAAGAAAAGGCCCACAAGGATCTGAAAAATCATTAGATATTTTCAATTACATATACTTTATATATTATATAAAAAGTAGTCTTGAGAAACCGGTGGAAAAAACACACATATGAAGAGACAACTACATTCAGATCCTGTTTTCATAAACATTTGGCCCCTGCAACTTGGTCATGGCTATACATGCAATAAGCATACTGTTCTGTCATACCAAAAGGTCTTGAATCTGTGAAGAAAAAGGATGGAAGAATTCGGCTTTTTAGCTGGCAGAATGGTAGGGGGTAGGGAAGAGCTGAATAAAGAGAACCATGGTAACAGGCTTTGAACATGCAGAAGGGAGTTCTGCAGTTCACTGAGGGCAGAAGTAGTAATAGCAAATGGCAAAATTTGCTATCAAGTTAGAAGCACCATAAATAAATAACACTAGAATTAAATACATAAAGGTATAAAGGGTCTAACAAAGGCTTATGGCAGTCTTCAGAAAACTTGTGGAAACAGCTTAGACACACACCAAGCAGAGTTTCACGAAATTTGGACGTTATGAGTTTCAGATCTGCTTCAAATTTTCCCAGATTTTCCATTTCCATATGACTGCAACAACTCTCCAACATGAAAGCTGAATAAATGTCATTAGCAAAAAATAATCTCGATTTTTGTCATGGCATGCTTTGGAAGATTTACAGCACAAAGGACTGTGTCTCACCTCCTCCTCTACGCTGCCTCGTTCAGCTCTCCTTTCTTCTCTTTCTTTTTCCATATAGGGAATAAGGTGGCCAACTGCTTTCTTCATAACCCGAGCAGACTTAATCACCTGCACAGATAAACAGAGAGAAGGAAAAGAAATAATAGAGAGCAGGTATAGGAATAGCCTTGCATTTCTCACAGATTTATTTTATACCCATTTAAACAAAAAAAAAAAAAAAAAAAGCTTCATTTGCAAACCCAGATTCCAGCTTTGCAGAGCATTTTGTGATAGTAGGCTGCTGCCCCTACTGGACTAAGGGCCTACACACGACACTTGCTTTCACAGCGCAACCTCTCAGACCTCTCACAACGGAACTGGAAGCTACAAAGAGACACAGACTTGGATGGCACTAAAATCAGCAATTTTTATTTGGATGTTTTTTCCCCTCTTTCATGGGTCGAGACTGAAAACTGCATTTCAAACAAAAACACTCAGGAAGAAAGGAAACAAACACATAAAACTACATAAAGAAAGTCAAGTTCCAAAGTAAAGAAAAAATAAGGCTGCTTCTTAGCAGCACCTGAATTTTCCCAATTCATGTGCTATATTTGAAAAAAAAAGCCAGCATAGAATGTTTTGCCTACATTTTAAAGTGCTAGTTTTTGCAAAATAGGAAAATATATGAAATCATTTTCTCTTTACCTGAGGCAGAAACATCTTTCCAGCACCAAAAAGATCTCCAACAATTTTCATGCCATTCATCAAAGGCCCTTCAATTACATTTAGAGGTCTAGGATATTTTTCCCGATTTAATCTTGCTTCTTCTGTATCTGCAGTGACATACTTCTCAATGCCCTGGGAAAAAAAAAAAATGAGAAGCTTTTATCTTGTTAGAAATAAAGCTTTTCTTTAGTTGCCTTCTCCCCGCAAAAGATCACAATGAAAGTAAAAACAGGTATTTTAGATACTCCTAGTCTTGAAGAATACCTCAAATGCGTATTTAGAATAGGTTTTCTTAGGAAACAAAACAAGTTCTTAGGCATATAATCAAAGCAAGAGACCCCAGTATTAACAGATTTGTTTGTTTTTCTTAACCATGTTATAAGACAACCAAACATTTAAAGATTGCTTCCTCAGCACAAGTGCCACTCAGTGCAGAGCTGTTAAAGGACCAAAAAAATCCCTGGAAAATTAAAAGGAATATATTACAAAGTAAAAGCTGTATGTTTCTACCAACACTAGCAGAATAAAATATTAAGGGTCAAAGACTTCAACTTGTGAAGTTTAAAGAAAATCACCACAATTTTCTCTGTTATTAAAGTTAATTAGATATATGAAACATATTATTCATTATTAATTAATAGCTCTCAAAAGAATGTCAGCTGAAGAATTTTTATAGCCGAAAGTGTCCCTTAAAGTCCGAGCTGAAATCATGGCTCTGAGAGCCGATGGGTAGGACAATTTTCTGCACAGATTCACCTTTATAAGAGCATATTCCAGCCTTTCCTCCACAGAGCTTTTCCGCCACTCATCAGTCTGTACAACTTTTTTCCCTCCTTGGGCATGATTCTGAAAAGTAAACACATCCATAGGAGCTTGCAAGCATAAAAAGTACCATCACGGACTTCACTTTTAGAAAAGTGAGGATAACTTCAAGTACTGATCCATAAAATAATTTTAGATTATTCAAAAAGTATTTTATACTCATGCAAATCATATTGCAAACAGATGTGATGCACTACTGACACTTAGGGGGTCTGCATCACAAAGAGCATATACCTCAATGAAGACAAACGTAACAAGTAAACAAAATGAACAAAGAAAAAAAAAAGGACAGGAAAGAAAAAAAGAGGGAGCAGTTTAATAATTTTCACGCTCTTAAAAATGATGAAATGACTAATCCTAAGAGTTTTACTTCTGGGAACATAATTTAAATTGATTCTTAGCCCACACACTACAATTCATTTTAAAATTCTAATTAATTTGGCACTAATTCAGTTTCTGCTAGAATAGGTTATGTTATTCCATATAACAGATGTGTTTTCAATCAAGTGGCCTACAAACTACTGTTTCTCATGCACGTAGACTGTCCCAAACCCTTGCGCATTCTCTTTGCCTCAGACTCCCCTGTGCCATGCATGCAAAGGTCAAAAGGGCTTCACAATGCAAGACAGGTCATGGAAGAGCACAGTATCCATTACATCAACTACCACACTTCAGGCAAGTAATTTCTTCTCCTTCCTTGGTCATTTGACATAATTTTTTGGTCTTTCTGAACATCCTATACTTTTGAGTGCTCATCAGCACGTTTATAAAGACAGAACCATGGGAAAAGTCGTGGAAACAAGATCTCACCAATGGGAACAGAATCCAGAACAAGCTTTCATTTGTGTTTATATGAATGTTAGCTAACTTCACAGCTTCATGTTGCCAAACCTTACTGCCCTCCTCAGTCTAGTTTCTAAAAAGGGAATGAGAGAACAAAAATGTTGCACAGAGAGGCTGTAGAGTCTGTCCTTAGTTATATTAAAAACTTGATTGGGCAAGTCCCTGAGCAACCTGCTCTTGCTGACCCTGCTCTGAGCAAGGGGGTTCTACTAGATGACCTCCAGAGGTCCCTTCCCACCTCAGCCCTTCTGTGATTCAATGAAAAGGTAACAAGTGTTCCTCAACCTCTGGCCGGACACTTCAGCAAGGAAACCATTCCAACCTAAAAATAACCCATGAAGCTGTAGGGTGGCATGCAGAGACCACAGTGGCAAGCACTACATGCAGATCTTTAAAATGATTATGGGATGCATATAAGGATGATTATACTGCATGCTAAGGATGAAAAAAAAACCCAAAAAACAACTGCATTTGGAAGCACAACTTCCACCGCCATAAATGAGACAAACTTTCAGTCTAAGAATGTCTGCAGCTATACAGTTTATGGAAAATGTTTTTAATCTCAAACTTCAAATGAAGACTAGTATCCTAATTCTGCAAGGATTAGGTTCCTAATTTTTCCCCACAGGTCTAGCATTCAAGCGACTAGCAAGGTACATTATTATTGCCTGTAGGAACGAGGAGGAAACTTCACTGGCACTCTATTAGAAGAGTGATACTTGAAATGGGACTGGACATTCTATGTTCTTTGTGCAGAATAAACTGCAGTAATTGGAAATAAAAAAAACATATGCTCTTACTGTTTAATAAGCATATTTTTGTGCTAAAAAACCCCTCACCTTTAGAAAAAAGGACTTAAGAGCCATTCAGTTCCACTGTACCAGAGGAAGGTCTGAATAAATATTTTGAAATATGCCTCAAACTCCAAAACCTCATGTAATAACCCTTCCCATTGGCTGTGACTATCTGTTTGGACTCTCACACATGTCCAGAGCTGAAATGAAACCCAAATCAGGACGCTTACCTTCAGTGAAAACTTGAAAGTCATGATATTTTATGTTATATTTCAACAGAGCTTTGAAAGATGTTTTGAATCAAATGTCTTTCTTTTTTGCAGTTGGGGGCTGTTTTACTCCAACAATAAAACTGCCAACATGAATAAGAGCAGAGATTCCAACAATGGCTTCCCAAACTTCTAGACCCAGAAGGAGTCATCATTCACTTCCATTTCTACTTTTCATGCTCTAATTAAATTCACATTCTGCCTTCTGCAGAAACACTGCTTGAACAATCCCCTTCTAATCCTCCTCCTCCTTCTTCTTTCTCTTTATGCAACTCTGAATACCCTAATGGTAAAACTCTGTTTATACAAACAAGATCACTCCCAGGTGAACTGCGTAGACACTAAGAGAATAATCTGAAATAGCCTAAACACATGGGATAGGGATAGTCTTCCTGTACTGGTTTTCAACATATTGCCATTGTTCCTAAAAACCACATACTATCATAGGGCAAACTACAAACCAAGTGAAGCTGCACACAGAAATAATACCTCCAGGAGCTACAGAACAGGCATGCGACCTTTTTGTGCCCTTAAATCTAAGAGCCACCTAACCCAGCCATTTTTTTTTTTGCTGTATGTTCTGTTTATACAGCAAAAGCTCTTCTGTCTAAAGGATTTCATCAGCTATATATGGCTGATAGACTGGAAACCTTCAGGTGTGTAATCTTTGTCTTTTATCACCGCTGTCATTACAGCACCTCAAAAACATGAAATTGCTGATCCTCACTCTTGACATAAGTTACATGAACTGGAAGTCTACAGCACAGCCAGGAACCACAAGCAACTATTTCACCTTTTACATACACTCCAAGCAAACCGTTTGCACCAGAGACAGATTTCCCCCACAGTGCATTTGTCAATTAAGCTCTAGCACCAAGATTTGCTTCAGTTGTGGGTTGGCTTTTTCTGGGGTTTTTTTGGTTTTTTTGTGAGATTTTTTTTTTCGTTTGGGGGAGAGTTTCATTGGGATTTCTCTTCCTCCCCCCCCCATGCAGCTTGGTCTCCTGAAGCATATGAAGAACTCTTGTGCAGGACCTTTCAAGACACCTATGAAACTGGAGAGGCTCGATCCATCACAGAGTTCACATTTCTTTCCATATTAATAACTGAACCACTTGTAGTATCATTAGTAACTTCTAACACCCACTTTAGATTGACATGTGCAGTTTATACTGTTCTACCTACCATCAGCAGGCAGGTGTTAAAGCCCAGGTGCTAAGCTACTATTAAAAGCTTATAATTGGAAGTTACCTGAGCATAATGTAGAAGTTTCTCTGTCGCATCAGGATCTTTGTTCCAGATTAGATTTTCACACAGCTGTAGCAATTCCTTGTGGATATCATCATACACTGGCAGATTCCCAGCATTCACAATTCCCATGTCCATGCCACACTGAAAAAAATCATACAGAGTCCCCAACTGGGGCTGTCAGACATAGCACTGCACATCTGCCAAGGGCAAACATGTGGAAACCAAAAGCACATCATACCTTAATTGCATGGTAAAGGAACACCCCATGCATTGCTTCTCGAATGGCATCCATTCCTCGAAAGGAGAAAGACAGATTGGAAAGACCTCCACTTATCCTGGCTCCCGGCAGTGTTTCCTATAGGAATTGCATAGAATTGCATGTAGATTTTCAGAAAAGTCCTTTACAAAACGGAAAATTAGCAAAGCATTCAGTCCATAAAACAGTTGCCCTCTAAGTTGGGGGGCATAGCCAATGCACCATTTCTTCCTTCCCTGTTTCAGATCCTTCTAGTTACTCAAATTCATAAAAAGCAATTCAAATCTCTGCAGAAGAAATACAGAAGTAAAAGGAAACATCAAGCCTAGTTAGGTATAAGCCACTATCATGGTTTCCCTAGTCATAGGTGCTATTCTAAACGTATCAGTCCTCCTACAGCAGCAGATTTTCCCCATGCAGACCTACTTATGGCTCTTCCATTCCCCACTCCTCCAGAAACAGGAGCAGCCAACCTGCCTGCTTGCGGGTTGACCTCAAGGGTACAGCCTCCCTTCCAGAAGCCCTGTGATGACCAAAGCACCTGTAGGCTGTTCAAGCCCTAGCATCTTCATACCAACCAAACTGCCTTGTGAAACACAAGAGTGCAGCCTTCCTTACCTGTATTCAGGCGATGCTCTTCACAGCTGTATTTCCTTACACATATTTTAGCTAAATAAGAAGTCAGGTTACTGCACAAATCCCTTTCACAGTAATGGAAATTTTATTAATTTAAAAAGGCAGCTTTCACATACCTTCAGAGAGGTCCTTTTAGTTAGAACATGAATGTGATTGTTACCTCATTTAATTAGTATATTTACAGTAGAGATAATGGATTGAAATATATTTATAGAACTATTTGAACTTTTTCTACCGGAAATACAGAAATACTGGGGAATGGCTGCACGTCAGAAGAATAGTTTCCCTTGCTAATTTAAAATTTGAATCATTTTGCAGCAGTGTTTTGTTGTTGTTGTTGTTTGGGAATGAGGGGTATTTTTCTGTTTTGTGGTAGTTTGGGTTTTTAAGTAATCTTGGCAAAATATCTCAAGTTAAAATACTTTTTTTTTTTTTAATTTTCAGGGCAAAATACTTCAAGTTACAACTCACTTTTATAGTTTTAGTAGCATTGATAAAATTCATGGCATACAGGTTATGTTCTTCCATTCCAGTTCCTATGGTCAAAATATTAGGGTCAAATATTATATCATTTGGATTGAAGTGCACTTTTTCCACAAGGAGGTGATAAGCTCTGGAACAGATTGCAATCTTGGTTTCTGTTTCTGTTGCCTAGTGGAGAAAAAGAATTTTGACATGAAACCAACAAGTAACAGAAAATAAACTCCCCAGAAATCATTTACAGTTCCAGTGACTCAAGACTGAGGATCTGAACAGCACTAATATCAGAAAACGATTATATATAAGAATTTTGTATTAAAAACATCACCACACCTGTACCTGCAGTTTTGACTCAACTCATTAAAAACAATTTTGTTTCCCAACATTTCATCATTCTATACAAAGTTTAAAGTATGTTTTTGACATAAGTACGTCAATTCAGAAAGACTCCACTCTCACAGAAAACTCAGCTTCTGAACTAGAAAAGTCATTCTACAAAGAAAGGACGAGTTCAGCACGGCTGAATAGCGAGACACACACTCTCGTGCTAGCAGAGCTACACTTAGGGCTGTACTTGGATTCCTCTGACACGTGAGCAGCCTAAGAAATGCTTATATATGCAGGTCAAAACTATTGCTAAGACTATATAGATCACTTTGAATCACCTGTGTCAATGAAGCAAAACCATTTTGTCTTGCACAAGAGTAAGAAAGCCTTGTACTCCAGAAGCAAAATAATAACTCTCCTTTAAAGCAACACTCACCTGTCCCATTTCATCAAAAGCCATGACAACCACAGCTGCTCCATACAACTTAATTTTCCTTGCCTTCTCCAAAAAGTCCTCCTCACCTTCCTTCAGACTGATGCTGTTTACAATGCATTTCCCTTGGCAACATTTTAAACCTGCTTCAATCACTGAAAAATTTGAGGAGTCAATGCATAATGGCACCTGTAAATAACAGAGAAGTAAGCCAGGGGAATACGTACAAGTTATAAATTAGAGTTCCATATGCTGTTTGCCCATTTGGACATAAAAATGCACACAACGTTAATCAGCATTTATGAATAAAAAGTTTCCAGATGGTATTTGCAGATTCACTTTGCTTTAAGTGCAAAACTCAGAGCAAATTTAACTCAAGAGCTTCTATGGCAACTCTATCACATATCAGAGAGGGACTTCTCTGTTTATTGCCTTGTGTTTCTGAATTAGATACTCATTTTTAGAGAATGCACACTGCAGAACTATCTTTTAAAACCATACTATTCCCACAGCAATTTTAAGTTTTGTGGAAAGCAGCACTGTTATGCACTGCCAACATACAGATAGGGGCTTCAGTTGCTGCAAAAGAAACTTGCATTCAGCTTTTCTTACCAATAAAAAGGAGGGACTAGCATGCATTTAGCTGAAATCAGATAGAGAACATTTAAACCTCTGTCTCCCCCCAAGGCTTTCCCTATTATCATAGAATGGTTTGGGTTGGAAGGGACCTTAAAGATCATCTAGTTCCAAGACCCCTGCCATGGGCAGGGCCATGTCCCACTACACCAGGTTGCTCAAAGCCCCATACAGCCTGGCCTTGAACACCTCCAGGGATGAGGCATCCACAACTTCTCTGGGCAACCTGTTCCAGTGCCTCACCACCCTCACAGTAAAGAGCTTCTTCCTTATATCTAACCCAAATCTCCCCTCTGACAGTTTAAAGCCATTAATCCTTGTCTTATCACTACATGCCCTTGTAAAAAGTCCCTCTCCAGCTTTCTCGTAGGCCCCCTTCAGGTACTGGAAGGCTGCTGCAAGGTCTCCCAAGCCATCGCTTCTCCAGGCTGAACAACCCCAACTCTCTCAGTGTGTCTTCATAGAAGAGGTGCTCCAGACCCCTGTACCTCTACAGTACCTTTTCCTCTTGGGGGGACACCTACATCTGCTTATTAAGCACCTAAAGTGGTTACTAAATAAATCAGTATCAAAATTGGCAATTTCCAACTCAATAAAATGTTATTTATTGTGCTTTGGAGTGACACAATAACAACCTTTGCAATATCAGGTTCTGAAGAAATCAAGTTACAAAATCTTGTCATTGCAGCAGGGCCATCCAGCATCCCATCATCCATATTGATGTCAAGAACCTGGGCCCCCATCTCAACTTGCATTTTAGCTACACTCAGGGCCTCCTACAGAAGAAAATAAAACAAAAACAAAACCAAAACAAAACAATGGTCAGTAGTAAAAAGCCTAGTCAGTCTCAAAATAACATTTCATTTCTCCAAAATAAGGTGCAGCCAAAAATTAAAAAATTAATAAGACATCCCAAAAGAGAGTAAGGAAATGGTCTGTGATGCACAACAACATACAAAAGGGATTAGTACAGCACAACTGATAACTAATTTGTTCACAAAAACATGACACCAGAGACCTAATGTGCGGGTACTGTCATTGATTTTAGACAGCTGGTCATATGCTTAATTGAATGATTTAAGATTTGCATGGTAACAAGATGTGCATTCTGACTGCACAAAATTACAGAAAAACAGTCTCTGTGATGGTATGAAATAAGGGTCTTACATCACAAGCTCTGCTGTTTTATAACACAGAATGCTTAATTTTTAGAGGTTGTCTGACATTTTTTCCAGCTGCAGAATAATCACCAAGTGCTAAGAAGGCTTTACTAAAGCTTTCCCTTCAGCCTTCATAATTATCTGAACACCCATGTCTGTTCGCTTTCTATTTTTTGTCACTTTGCAGACTAAGGAGACAAAAAAGAAAAAGGTTTTTAGTTGCCCACAGTTCCTAACAACCGGTGCTTAAAGCTCTCTTTATTTAATAGGTCTAACCTGCTTCATGACTTTTAAGAGCTTAAGAGTCAGACTTCCTTAAAAATAATCAAACTGAGGCTTCATCAGCTGAATTGCATCAACTAGAACAGCAGAGCATACTCTGGGGCAGAGTCTCAGCTCTCAAGAAATGTCACTTTACTATTTGTTTGAGCATTACAGTAACAATTTACACCAGAAAAGAATAAGCCCTCTAGCCTTTTCATTTCTACTCTGCGGCTGTTTCAAGAGAGCAATTACCTCCTAAAGCACCTTTTTGTGTAGCAACTCTGTAGCCAGTCATCAAAGTATGTAAAGATTACATGCAACCATAACGCTGCCCAGGACTGGAGAAGGGAGGGCTGCACAGTGCCACAATCTGTCCCAAGTCAGACATACCCCACTTGTTGGAAGGAGGGATTACACCCACTTTCCTTCCTTCCTCCTCTGTAAATCAACCCCTCAATACAGCATAGACCAGGACATTTTCTAAAAAATCATCAGCTGTGTAATTTAATTCAAAATGGAAAGCCATGTCCTCCATAACAACTGGCAAAGAAAACCCCAAAATAACAAAGCCCTTGTAAAACCCTTCTCACAAATTTATTAGGAGCTGGTAAGCACAGAAACAAAGGATAGTGAGAAAGTAACTCCTCCTTTCTTTGTCTTGTAACTGGTGTAGAATAGTTCCTTGTGCCAGCAAAACAAATAACTAATAACACAATGCAATGTAGTAATGAAAAATCAGAGCATTAGCTATAGAGATTATTGTTTAAAGGTATACTTCATAGTTGCCTGCCATGATGAGTTTAGCAAACTTCCGTGATCCTGCAACATTGCAGCGTTCACCAATATTAACAAAGTTGGTGTATGGCCCAATCCTGAATGGCTCCAGACCTTAAAAAGATAATTTTGAACACATTTGTAAAAACTGAAAAGAAAAAACTGTGTAAGAAAGACAAAATCCCTTTTCTAAACTGTGAAATGGAGGTGTCTCTCTCTTTAAGAATAGTTATTTCTCAGCACATCAGGACGTCCACAAATCTAATAAGTAACAAGCAAAGAAACGCATTGAAACATCTTCCGATACATATGCCAAAGGTTTCTGTCCTCCTTCAATGACAGTTAATAATTTACCTGACCCACAAAAAAACCAATATAAAATGATGTGAAGCTACAATTCTTTGTGCATCTATGTGTATGCACATACACACCTTCTCTCAACTTCCAATTGTGTTATCACATGACTCCACTACCACCAGAGAAGCAGCCCACTGAATTGACTTACAAACAATGACAGCTCTTAACCATGAACCCAAGTCCAGAGAAACAAGCCAAATGATGCTTGGGTAGCAGGCAACTCAGAGGCAAACAAACCTTACAGCAGACCAGAATAAGGTATTCCATGAAAACACAGGCCAACCATGATTTATTTAATTTATGCTAAACTGATTTGACTTTGAGATTAAAATACGAGACCAAAAATAATGTACTGTTTTACTTGGATAGGCAGCCCAAAGGCTTAAAAGAAGGCCTGGCTGAAGAATGTAGAAATCTAGACTTAGCTAAAACAAAAACCAATCTAGACCTGGATGTATTGTTGGAACACTCTCCCAGTATGACTAGATGGACATCTGAGGTGACACAGGGCAGCTCTCTCATAGGAGATGAACAAGGATCTCATCCCAGCTCTGCCATCAACTGTAGTCAAATTACCTGATCTCTCTGTGCTTGACCCTTCCCTGCTGCAACTGATGATAAAGATACTCAGTCACCATTACAAAGTGTCTGAGACTTGCAGAGTAAAATATGCTGGCTTGGTTATATTATACATGTTCATGATAACATGTTCCATTAATCCTTTGGCTAAAGCAGAAAGATTTAGATTTGGTTACACATCCACAAGCTTGCTAGATTCATGTAAAACCAGAAACTCACAGTGCCATTCTGATCAGCAGAAAATAGCAAATAAATTTATAAAGGAAGGTTGCATGAATTAGAAAGCTCAAACTGTTACACTCCATTTTACCTGACAGCAGCATGTATCCTTGGGAGGGAGAAGGTGGAATGCGAGGCTTACAGAATTTCACAGCTTCAGCAATTTTCCTGAGTTACAGAAGAGGAAAGTAAAGAATAAAGTTTTCAATTAAAATTAAGCCACTCCAGATAAGACTAGAAAATACTAGACGCATACCTACATCTCCAATTTAGCCCTGTAGCAGACAAGACTAATTAGCTAGTTTCACTTTGTGTGGCCAAAGGCAAAACCATACTCCCAGAAGACCCTATCATAGCTATTTGCAGGGAATGTACAAAGCTAAAGATTTATCAAATACAGAATGTGAGATGCTGTGCCAACGGGGTACTTGATGGATATCAGAACCAGTCCTCAACCACACTGACTCTTACCGTATTCATGATTTGCTGAGCTGAGCAATTGCTGATGATTGCAGCAAAAAAAAGCAAAAAAGCCAAGGGACAAACATTGTTCTATGCTAAGACACATTTCTCAGATGCCAGAATGACTCACAGTGTTCAAGCTCTCTTTTTCTTTGCTCGATTCAGGAGTGACACACGGTGTCCTCTACACTTTCACAGACCACCTCTTCTCAGTTTGTACCAGAGTCAAAATGACGGCCCCTTCTCTTTCAAGCTCAAGTGAAAAAGGGAGGTCTTCCCACTGAGCTACTTCCAGTGAGAAAGAAATGAAATGCCCCTTCTTACTGGCCAGGACTAGTACAGTTGTACAGCATCCCCAGATCTCCTGTTCCACACCTTCCTTCCTCCTACCATCAAAGGAAACCTTAAGTTTCACCTTGTGGCTATGAGTGCCAGAAAGAGAAAGAACATACGGCATAAGGGAGCAGCAGAAATGTCAAGTCTATTCGATCCATCAGTAAAGAGGGAGGAGTAATTCCAAAACAATTTTAGATGACAAAATAGCAGAGGTATAATCCTTCTTTGAACCATGCCTCTACTCATTCTTCATGATACACACAGCTATGAAAGCCAGGTAATTTCTACTCCATATATTGCTGCTATTGGCATTAAAGTGATCCATCTTTTCAGGAAACTCTAAGACAAGCCATGGAATATTGCTACACAAAAGCAGCACTTAATTTACTTCCCAGTGCACCTAAAGTCATAGCTCATGAGATACCTGGTATGTGCTGGTGTAGTACCACAGCAACCTCCAACTATGTTGACCAAACCATCCAAAGCAAAATTCTGTAAAAGGGAAGGAAAGAGAATTTTGTTTCAAGTTAATAAAGGTATCTGTTATTACTTTATTATTATTATCATTATTTTCTCCATGTGTTGAGCAATTAGGGGGATCACACACAAAAAAATTAAATTAAAAGCCAATCAGTACTACGTCTTCTCTTTAGGATTTGTTTTGAGATGTGGATTCCCAAGGCTAGCCAGCAATTTCAACACCTTATTTTAGGAAACTACATTTGAAATTGGCCTATTTTATACTGAATCGCCAGATGAAAACTTGGATGAGTATCAAAGGCTCATCATACTGTATTTTAAAAGGGAATTAACATGCAGCAGATAACTGCGTTCTCACTGACACACTGCAGCTCCAGCCACACAGTTCTGTCTCGCACAGATCAAGTAGCATGTGGAAGGACACTCTGCACTGGAACATCACCTGCATCAGCAGTTCCTATATACACAACTCTAAAATTTTGCCAAGTTCAAAAAACTGCTCAGCTATTGGACAATTCCCAAATGTAAAAGTAAAAACATAGGAGTGTAAAGGAGTTACATCCACAGATCAAGCTGCAGGAAAGCTACTTGGTGTAGGACACAAAAGTAATTAAGGTTTCAGAGTTTCCTAAGTAGTTTTTCCTAAACTGGTATCTCAAATCACTGTCATTCAGCTAATGGTCTATAAACAATCCAGATGAAATACAGAGCCATCTGAGGGGAAAAAATCCCACATAATACTATAAGAAATACGCATAAAATACAAGCAAAGAATTCTTCTCTCCTAGTACATCAGATATGATGCACTCATGAGAAATATTTCATACCTTTAAATGCTTGGCAGTCACTTCTGGAGTTTCATCATAGCCACCAAAAGTATTGGGAAGACCTTGAAACGTAATTTTTCTAGTATTACAATTTGTTTAAAGCCCGCAAGAACAGAATTAAATTCCATAAGAGACATATTTAAAGTAACTACACTTGTATGAGGACTACAACACCTCGTCACCTTTGCAATCAATTACTCAATCGATTATTAATTATGCAAGAAAGCATTCTTGATTCACTGTCACAGAACTAACAACAGTTACTTTCAGCAGGTCAAAATATTCTTAAGCTCTTCTTAGTAGTAAAAACAATCATCTTTTCAAGCTAATTCAACTCTATTATTGCTAATGAGATGGAAGGGTTTAGTTCCGTTTCATCTGCCTGTAAGCATAGAACCACGTGCACCACACACCTGCGTTGGGGTAACAGATGATGTAGGCTGTTGTACATTTTCCAATTGTTTCAATAAATGGTCGCATTTCAACTGCCCCTAAAGCACAATTTAAGCCGATACTGGAAAATAAATTTTCAAAAATTAGTTTGAGGTAAAAACACCTTTTAAACACAAGCCAGACAAATGTCAGTGCTGGCAACTGCTAACTCCCACAATCATCTACAACAGAACCAACCTGATCTCCAATTTCTTTAATCACCATCATCAATACAGCAAGACTGTGCAAAAGGAGAAGCCTCAGGTGGAAGAAAAGCACAAGGGGGAAAGGGGCTGGACTGAAATGGACTGGGAACAGTAAATCAAGATTTCATTTCAAAATCCAGGAATGAAGTGGCAGCATTTTGACAGCAACTGCAGCAATACGACAGCTCTGTATTTTCTAGGTGAGAGAGAGAACAAAGGAATGAGAAAGACTGGAAAGGAACCTTGTGCTACAGGAAGAAGTATGAAAAAGGTTGAAAAAGCAAGACCTGCTTCAAGCTACTAAGTCATCATTTTCTTTTAAAATTATACATAAATTATGTCAGCCTTGGAAGAAACCAAGTGCCTCCCCGCAAGATGCTTCCTGGCTAAGCTTGGGCAACTGAATCTGCTGCATCTTAGTAACTAAGACAGCACCACAGCAGAAGTATTTGTGTATAAATAAGCTTCTCAAAGAATTTTACCAGTGTATGAAGAACAATCCTGTTTTCTTTCATTCAATGACAGATACAGAAATGTGACTTGCACTCCAAATGTCTGCATTGATATTAAAAAGGGAAAGGTCTCTTTCAGAAAGCATGCAAGAGATCTTTTACATATGTTTCCTGATCTCTCTGTACCAGTCCAGAAACCATCTTATGAGCACTGCAAAACTTGAAAGGTGCTCACAGAGCTGCTGGAAGAGGAAGATGTAAAAAAGCTTTCTCCTTTCCTGGAATAATGGAGAGGATGCAAGCTATCCCCCTAAACCAGAAATGGTAACAGTCACATCTCCCAATTAACTGAGCCACAGAGGCTGCCTCCCAGGTGGCTAAGTTAATAAAGTGCACGTACACCCACTTAGTTTCCCAGAGGTCAACAGCAATAAAGCCCTGCACAGGACTGGGAGCGCAAAATGGTTTGTGACTTTCCTCCTGTTTCCAAGGAGCAGGCAGGGGCTTGGTAACTGCACAAGTTGTAGCAGTAAATGCTTGCAGCCAGATTCACTTGTTGGACTGAATGACAAATCCTTGAGATCTGAAGGATTTTCTTCCAATAGGTTAGAAGTGCAGGGTTTGTTTTTCTTTTTTTTTTTTTTGGGGGGGGGGGGGGAAAATGTTTTTTTTTTTTTTAAAAACACATCCACACCCTCAAAAGGTTTTTTTTTA